>NW_011341149.1:9677-12869 GCF_000735185.1 Notothenia coriiceps
CACTGGTGTAGAAAACAATCTGGCAGTGAGTTGCTGGGAGACTGGAGTAGATATGCTGTGTCCTGATTGGATTGATGAGGGACAGCTGAGTCGGTCGGCCAGGTGAGTGCAATCAGGCTGCTGCCTGCACACACACACACACACACACACACACACACACACACACACACACACACACACACACACTACCAACCAGTGATCAATGATGACGACGCAGGAGGTTCAACCTATAAAAGATCCCTCTGGCTCAGGATAGGGCAGGGGGTCTCGGTCAGTGCTCGCCTTCATCTCACAGGTAAGTCGCAGCATCAAATATCCATTCATGTTCTGTTTGTATCTCCACAACATATGAGGATGTGGTTGCGGTCTTTTACAAAGTGCCTGTTGGTCTGAATACAAAAAATTATGTATTAGAATTATTATGCATATGAAGTCGATGTCTAATCTAACAGTGGTCGTCAACATTATGAAGGAACTGAGGATGGAGGGTTTGGAAGGATCAGTCACAATGCAAAGTGCATCATTTGAAAATGACTGCAACATTTTCAACAGCTTTTCAACATGGGTAGAGATTGATGATGGCTGTAGCTGAATGGGAATAGATTTGAGGGACTAAAGTCTTCACTCTGCGAATGTCAAAACAACAACAATAAAAAATGATATCTGTCTACAGAAGCAACTTGTTCGAGCTGCAATGTAAACAAAACTAAAATAGTTTAGGCATAATTGGCAAGAGGGTGGAGAACAAAAGTATTTTATAACCTATGACAGACAGCTTTTTCATGTCTTTTTTAAAATAATTGTGATAGACGAGTGACTCACTGTGGAAGGTTACAAATGTCTTATAAGCTGTAGAATTTACAGGAAGAACCAAAAAACGTTGTGATTTATTAAATGTGTTATGTGTTCATACACTTATTGTTCAAACTGAAGTTAATTGTAAAAGGACATTTGATTTAAATGAGTGATGCTTACATAATCACTTGAAAATAAGGTTTGAGCTAATACCCGTAAATGTATTAAAAAACTGTTCTGTGTCATAAAACTGATCGTTTGTATTGTCATGTCCTCTCCCAACTCACCTAATACATGCATCTCTTCTGGCAGAACATTTTCCTGTGGGATATATTCAGCTTGCATACCTTGATTCTATTATTATTTATGGAGTGTATGTTGTTTGCCATATGCTTATATACAGTAGGTCTAATACAGATCAAAATTAGTGAGCAACATGGTGTTAAAAACAAATAGTTACAGGTGATCATACAGTGTTGGGAAAGCTATGAAACTGTAGCATGCTTCAATACCTCGATGACAAAGGGAACACATTTTCTCTTTGTCTGGGTTCTATTTCTTTTCTTTTTTTTAAATCTTGGGGGTGGGTGGGGTTATGTTTTTTATGATGAATCCTTGGTCTGAGATGTAACATTATGTTTATTACTGCAACAAAATCTTTGATAATGAATCCAACAATAATTAAATAAGCCACAATGGTACACACACACACACACACACACACACACACACACATTCCTAACATCACCATAGAAGTAAGCAGAAGACACTGATTAATTATTGATCAACAAATAGCGTGTTTTTCATCTCTGTGGGGTGTGTTGTTGCTGAGGTCAGAATGACGCGCTCTGCAGCCACAGGTCCCGCTGCCCTCGCTCGGTGAGGACTTCCTGCCTCTGTTTCAGGAAAGGGACATGGCGTGGACATGTTTCAGTGCATTAATACACAAGATCCATTTACTTCCTCACTAGTTGATTTTGACAAATAAAGGTCTGATATTTCTTGAAACTGTCATCCACATAATGTCGATAATAACAGTTATTTGTTTTAAACATTAAAATAAATCTTTGTGGTTAAGCAAATTTTAGACTTTTAACAGAGGACCATGACACATGCAAGATAAGGATGACCAAGGGAGGTAACCAAAGACCTCTGCAGGCTCACTTTAGCTTGCCTTGCTAGTTTGTCCACTTGAATGTATATAATGGGTCCAGCAGGAGAAGGTAAAGAGGGAAGAAAAAGAGAGCACACTTAACCCCAATTTACAGTATATTAGTTATGTACCTCATGTGAGGTTATCCTGATAACCAGTGTTGTGCTAGGTACTGAAAATCAGTAACTAGTTACCATTACCAGTTACTTCATTTCAAAGGTAACTCAGTTACTTTACTGATTACTTACACCAAAAAGTAATAACAGTAACTCATTAGTTACTTAAAAAAAGGGCTCCCATTAATGCCCTTATAGCCTTCATTTTAGTACTGTTATTGCATTGGAGAATAATACAATCTGTTGATCAAGAAATAGCAATAGAAATAGTAGAAATAGCCTGCATGTGTTCTACAACATACCGTGCAATGGCTTTATCAACTTTTCCCTGGCCAGCAGTCCCTCGTTTAAAATCCAGCCGCTGTTGCTTTGGTGGAGGTGGAGTGGCTTCGGATGAGTCTGGGTCTGTGGTCTTAGCTACTAGCTTCGTCCCAGCATGTTGTTTCTGCAGATGTTTCAACAGATTTGAATTGCTGTTTTGGGCAGTAGATAGGATCTTTGACCCGCCAAGACACAACTTACATTGAACTAAAACGTTCTTTTCTTTGTGCTCGACAAAAGTGAAATAGTGAGAATAACTCCAGGCCGAGAAACTCGACTTGAGCTCCGCCGCCGACATGATAGTCTTGTTAGTAAACACAAACACGCCCACAGCGCGTCTCCGCATGTGACACAGGAAGTATCTAGGTACATTTACTCAAGTACTGTACTTAAGTACAGTTCTCATCTCTGTTCGCCTCGCTGTTGGCGCCGCTCACCAACGTCTGGGAGCCGAGACTATATAAAAAAAATAATGGAGTAACCCACCATGTAGTAACGGTAACTGAGTTACTGAATTTAAAAAATAATGCGTTAGAGTACTAGTTACTGCCAAAAATTACTTTGTAACGCGTTAGTCCCAATACTGGTTGTAATTGATGTATTTATTTAAACGAGGACCATGCATACAAATACATTAATCTCAGAAAGGAGAAGAGATGATTTATGCCAGATTTGAGCTAATAGCATTTCCATCTGCAGTCCTTAGGTAGGTATAACAATCAAAAAACAATTGTATAATTTCTATCACACAAACAATTAGAAAAGAAGATTAAAGTACAGGTCAATAAAATAAGTACATAGTACAGT
>NW_011341150.1:0-1711 GCF_000735185.1 Notothenia coriiceps
CTCTTCTTGGTATCTGCTAGGCAGAAGTCACTCAATGCAGAAATCACAAGTTTAACACACATTCTATATAAGGTGACATTAAAATGAATATACCAGATTGAACTTTCCTGCCATAACACGTTACTTTAATACTTCAAATAATTCAAATAATACTTCAGTGTGTGTGTGTGTGTGTGTGTGTGTGTGTGTGTGTGTGTGTGTGTGTGTGTGTGTGCGTGTGTGTGTAGGGCATTAGCCAGCGTCCAGCCACAATAGTGTTTGTGTTGAACTTAATCACTTTCCAGGCACAGCCAGTTGGAGGTCCTTAACGGGTTTCAGCTCCTCCTTCAACAAATAAAAATAAGTTAGATTTTGGTTACCCAGCTGTTGGTATGAAATTACCTCCAAGGCATAACTGGAAAAGACAGACAAGTCAAAACATGTATCGGCAGAATGTTAGATTGAAAAGTCTAAATGGCTATAATGTGAGTGTTGGCTATACCGACAGTGGTTGTCGGCGGGGCAGCCTAAGAAGAGGCTGGAGTTTTCTTGCTAAAATTGCCTCCACCGTCCAAAACGCAAAGCGCTTTCCATGCCTTTGAAATAATCAAGTATGATACTTTCAACATAGTGTCATCATGAAGAAGAACAACTATTTCCCTGTTAAAAAAATATCCTACCCTTCAATGCAGAACCTCTCCATTAGCTGCAAACACCACCACTTGCGGATGGATGGCACTTCACTCTATAATACACATGTAATGTTAGTGAATTTTAATCCAACTTCTGTGTTTCTACCAAAGTTACATGAATTACAACTTACTTCCAAGAAGTCAAATGGAGCGCCAGTGCAGATGCAGAGTGCGTACTGTGAAATACAGAGGAAGGGTTTGATGACAGTGACTTTAAACTACCGGAAAAATATTGTGTAGAAATTGCGGACATTTACCATCAGCATGAGGACACCACAGTGGTTTCCAGTAGTTTGTTGTGGGAAGCCCTGAAAAACACAAAACTGATTGTCATATGTTGTATAAGTGTGTTAGAAATACAAATAAAAGTAACATGTTCATGTGGTGGTCTATAAATGTGACTGACAGAGTGATCATTATGAAAACTGCAAGCATGTACATTAGTATGACACTCAGTCGACATAACACTTAAAACAATTACGTCAAAGTCACTGCCAGTTTTCTCGGTCCAAGTTCCTTTATCAAGACCATGTGCAATTTGTCTGAAAAGCAAATGAATGCACATACAGTAGTTACATATCTGCTGTGATAACCCTAGCTTAAACTAGGCCAAACCTTTATTGGGCTTATATCAAAACATGTAGCCATAGAACAAGGCTTATATAGAAATCTGAAGCCATAGAACAAGGCTTATATAGAAACGTGAAGCCATAGAACAAGGCTCCTCATGAAACATGCCACTATTAAACTTGAACAGTCAAACCAACTTGATTCATTGTTAGGCCACAGAACAGGGCAACATGTTAATCTTAATTCTGGACCTAAATATGGTTCTGTATGCCTCATCTCCAAAACCACCAGGAAGAATAGAGTGAAAAAAAAGGATTTCCCTTTCTGCTATCAATAACACCTGGAACAAAAACAAGTCTAAATGATCTCACTGCAAACACATTGGGAACATAACTTTGATATAGCGGAAATTCTATGTATCTCAATTTATCAATTTGTACTCAACACATAGCAGGTAGTGATCAGCGTGA
>NW_011341151.1:0-3820 GCF_000735185.1 Notothenia coriiceps
CAGCAGTAACGGCTCAGAAACACTGTGTTTTTGTATATAATTACACAGCAGTAACGGCTCAGAAACACTCTGTTTTTTGTATATAATTACACAGTACTAACGGCTCTGAAACACCGTGTTTAATGAGTAGTTTCGGTGTGATTGGCTGTCGTCATTAGCGATGAAGTCATGCGTGGAGGAACTAATTTCACCTCACATTACATAAACAAGTCCAACAGAATACGCCCTCCCCTATTGGTGGATCCAGCTGTCAATCACAGAGTCCATTGCATCACTCTGCCGCACACTCGCCTGTGATTGGCCTAACCACTCGCTCGCCCCCGCCTTCTCGCCTCTGATTGGCTGATACGGGAAATTGCCCTACATGGTGATAGAGATTTCGCAATACTCTCCTCTCCATGTTCCAAACAAACACACTCAGAGACTAACAGAGACGGGATTTAACTCTCTTTTATACGGTAAATCTTTCCCTTTTGACGAATGGTCGACTCTACCGCCGCCCCCTAAAGGTAAGCCGTGTTTTAAATGTATATTTAGGACAGAGAAACAGAGAAAACAGTGAGGTTTCGAGGCTTGTTAGCATCGGGAGCTAACAGGCTAAACGGGTAGTGAACGCCTCGACGGAGGAAACAGAAAACAAAGGTTGATTTGTGATTAAAATGCAACTAAAACACTAATTATGGTTTGTTTTCTGAGTGTTTGTGACTAATTTAGTGAGTGACAGGTGAGTGAATGATCTGCTGGCTGCTTCCTGGAAACAGAAAGTTGAGAAAAGTGATAATAATCATGCAAATAATAATAAAAAAGCTTTAAAGTGTGTTAAAAACAAGGCAAACATCTCATATAGAACAGATTTGACTTGCATTATAACACCGTGATATAACAGTGTCATAGTTTAGAGACACAGCAGGTAAAAGGTGTGTTAATAAAACAATACAATAATATTAATAGTCCCAAAAAAATAAAAACCCAAATAATATAATAATAATAATATAAATAAATACTAAATAACTAATAAAAGGGAATATCTCTAATAAAATGGTAAATAAAGAATACAAGTGAAAACCTTTACAAATACATACAACAATATATATATATATATATATATAACAAAGATTAAAATATATGTTTTATAAAAAGCTAATTTAATAAATGTAAAGACGTGTTCCTTTGGATGAAACCCAGGATAATATTTATATTTTAAGTCTGTTTTAAAGCTGTGATTTTAGCCTCATGTTTCCTCCGGAGTTCCCCTTCAAACAGCGATGATGCAACACCAGGCAACAGCTCTGTTTCCACCCGGAGCGCTTTCCGCTGCGCACACCGCTGCATGGCAACCGATAGCAACGCCTCGACCAATCAGCGCGGCTAATAAACCAACCAAAGCGGCGTTCATAATAAAACCGCGAGATATTTATCAACTAATCAGCGCGTCGGAGTAAAAACACGTCACAGAGCGAGGTGTTTACAGATCACACATTATGGGTTTTATCTCTGGAAATACTTGTTTTTTAAATTATAAAAAATGTAAACAAGAGCTGCAAATACTAGAGGATTTATTTGGCTGTTCTTAATATTTATTTGAATGCAAAACAAAGTTATTCTGTCATATAATTTCTCATTAATGCTTTGTATTAACCCTACCTGTACACTCACACCTGGGTTTATTGATATTTGTCTAGGCCTGTTTACCTGTTGTCCCTGAACATCAGATATTTTCTACGTATTTGTATTTAAATGTTCTTCTATGGAGCTTCATTTTTGATTATATTTCATAATGTTTTTCTATTCAGTTTCTATTTTAATTCTGATTTATTTCACATACTTGTATAATATTTAATCATAATTCTCTTCCAATCAGCTTTCATTTAAACAAAAGAATATTAAGATTTTTTATTTCGTATGTACTATAATATTATTTCCTTTTTATTCATATTTTAATAACATTTTAATTCCATTTCTCTTCCAAGCCACTTTCATACTAACTCAGAAATTGCAGTATTTCCCATATTCCATTATCATTGTCTAAGTGGATGTTTATTGACGGTAACCTTACCTTCTCTCCCTCCAGGCTCTACACAGGTGAACTCCTCCTAATTCACTGCACACAGAGGGACTCGAACCGTTGCACTCGAAGGCAACACACCACTAAGCCGGCTGTCCCAGGCGAAAACAAACAGCCTCGACCAATCGGCATCCAGCGTGAGCGTGATCCAGAGACAGACCCCCTACATCCCCCCCAGCAGGAGGTAAGACCTGCCAATCAACCAACCAGAGCGCTGCTGATAATTAACCACGGAATATTAATCATCACCAATCATTACATTTAATCTAGCTGAGGCTTTTATCCAAGGAGACGTTCAATGAGTGCAAAAACCTGTCACTTTCCTTCCATCGTGACTGGTGGCTATGTTCCATCCTTTAATCATTTGAGGGATTCAAAAGGCTCAGTAGAAGTGGCACTAGCTGCAAAGTCAATTTAAAGGTCCCCGATTATCACTATTCCAACATTATTATGTCTTCTCTACATCACCATGTGTCCCCGGTGTGTCCCCGGTGTGTCAGGAGACTCACTAAGTGATGTCTTCTCTACATCACCATGTGTCCCCGGTGTGTCATGAGACTCACTAAGTGATGTCTTCTCTACATCACCATGTGTCCCCCGTGTGTCAGGAGACTCACTAAGTGATGTCTTCTCTACATCACCATGTGTCCCCAGTGTGTCAGGAGACTCACTAAGTGATGTCTTCTCTACATCACCATGTGTCCCCGGTGTGTCCCCGGTGTGTCAGGAGACTCACTAAGTGATGTCTTCTCTACATCACCATGTGTCCCCGGTGTGTCCCCAGTGTGTCAGGAGACTCACTAAGTGATGTCTTCTCTACATCACCATGTGTCCCCCGTGTGTCAGGAGACTCACTAAGTGATGTCTTCTCTACATCACCATGTGTCCCCGGTGTGTCAGGAGACTCACTAAGTGATGTCTTCTCTACATCACCATGTGTCCCCGGTGTGTCAGGAGACTCACTAAGTGATGTCTTCTCTACATCACCATGTGTCCCCGGTGTGTCCCCGGTGTGTCAGGAGACTCACTAAGTGATGTCTTCTCTACATCACCATGTGTCCCCGGTGTGCCAGGAGACTCACTAAGTGATGTCTTCTCTACATCACCATGTGTCCCCGGTGTGTCAGGAGACTCACTAGGTGATGTCTTCTCTACATCACCATGTGTCCCCCGTGTGTCAGGAGACTCACTAAGTGATGTCTTCTCTACATCAACATGTGTCCCCGGTGTGTCCCCCGTGTGTCAGGAGACTCACTAAGTGATGTCTTCTCTACATCACCATGTGTCCCCGGTGTGTCAGGAGACTCACTAGGTGATGTCTTCTCTACATCACCATGTGTCCCCGGTGTGTCAGGAGACTCACTAAGTGATGTCTTCTCTACATCACCATGTGTCCCCGGTGTGTCCCCGGTGTGTCAGGAGACTCACTAAGTGATGTCTTCTCTACATCACCATCAGGGCTGCAACAAACGACTAATTTGATAATCGATGAATGAAACGATTAATCGACTATTCGGACTATTACTGTATGCCTTGCACAATTTCTCAAACGCTCTTATTTAGCCATCAACTTTTAGATTTAGCTTGAGGTTGTTTTAGGCATGTGGAAACTAACAATGAAGACAATAAAGATGAATACTTGATTCAAAAATACATATATTATTAAAAAGTGGTTGCTCAATTAATCACATTTTAATCGCAATTACGATTATGGCTTGCAACGATTACGAAAACAACGTAATCGAAATTAAACGA
>NW_011341152.1:0-1155 GCF_000735185.1 Notothenia coriiceps
TCTTGTATATAAGCATGTGAAGGACACTGTTCAGGAACTAGTTCTACTAGTTGCAAGTATGTGATGACTACTTCCATTCTTGCAAGGATAATAAATACATATACATATACGTATCCTGATATTGAAGCTCAAGCCGGTGGCGAGAGATATTTTTCTAACAGTGCTTAGTCCGTCCGTGGATCATCAGCCATCAAACCACTGAAGATACAGGCATTGCTTTAATGCATAAGGTAAAGTCATTCATTTAATTTAAAATAATCTGATAGCTAAAATGAACATAAGGAGGTTTTAAATGGTGAGTTTAAACAAGTGTAAGAACATGTATTTGACTGTAAAGTGCACTATTTGTCAACCAAATTTGAGCAAAATCTATAATCTATTAGGCCTCGGTGATGGTCCGTCAGGCCACTACTTTGCACCAGACTGAAAAATCTTTACTACTTCAACAACTATTGGATTGATTGCCATGAAATTGTGATCTTCACGGTGACAAAGGCAATGAATCCTGATGACTTTGGAGATCAACCAGTGTGACCAGCTGGCCAATGGTGTCACTTATGCAGTAACGTATCTGAAAATCTTTAAGATGGATGGACGCCACTTTTTGTTAGGAGCACTGTATGATGGTTGACAAGTTATGCATTTCCTTAGCAATCTATTTGATTATTTCCTGTTCTGATTGATCTTTAAAAGATTCAGATTGTGTTTCCAGTTATATCTTCCATCAACTTAATGTCATTGCCATGCCAAGTGCTTGTCGATTTCATTCATCTTATTTCATTGATTATTATTTTTGCACTGCTGCACACAGACATTAGATTATCCCCCTCTGGGAGAGCAATATTATTCTTCAAAACAATATGGTTCTCCTCACATACCTTCACACATAACATGACGACCAAATGAACCAGTGTCAGTGAGATTAAGCATTGAACACATCTAACAATATAATAATGAAGATGATAATGATGAATCCATTTGCAGATTTACAACACAGTCTTCATCACCTAGTGAGTCCCTTTGTCACAATTTACAAATCAATCACATGCAACAAAGATGGTGGTCAGTGGAGTGTAGCAGCATGGAAGATTTGAGAGAGAGAGAGAGAGAGAGAGAGAGAGAGAGAGAGAGAGACTGTTGGAGGATGGGGGAGGA
>NW_011341153.1:0-1840 GCF_000735185.1 Notothenia coriiceps
CTCACCAAGTGTTAGAAAACACAACCCTCTCTCTTTTCCTCCATACCCAAATCTCTAAAAACGGGGCTGCAACGGATCCAGAATGCAGCGGCTCGTTTGGTCTTCAACCTTCCTAAATTCTCCCACACCACGCCGCTCCTCCGCTCCCTTCACTGGCTTCCGGTAACTGCTAGAATCCACTTCAAAACAATGGTACTTGCGTACCATGCTGCGAATGTATCTGGCCCTTCCTACATCCAGGACTTGGTTAAACTGTACACCCCAGCGCGTGCACTTCGCTCTGCATCAGCCAAACGGCTCGCTGCACCCTCGATGCGAGGGGGGCCCAAGTTCCCATCAGCAAAAACACGTGGGTTTGCTATCCTGGCTCCAAAATGGTGGAATGAGCTCCCCATTGAAATCAGGACAGCAGATAGCTTGCACATCTTCCGGCGCAGACTGAAAACGCATCTCTTTCGACTCCACTTCGAGAGATAGAATTACTAACAAAGCACTTATATACTAATAAAGGGCTGGCTTTTAAATGCCAGTTGAGTAGCATTTGAAATGTTTGGCTCTATGAAACCTGATGTACTTATACGATTCTGTTTTCTTCAAGGTTGTATCTTCCTGGTCGAATGTAGTAAGTCGCTTTGGATAAATGAGTCAGCTAAATGCAATGTAATGTAATGTAATGTAATGTATCGGCTTTTTAATAAAAGCTTGCCTTTTTTTATATTCCTATATCCGCCTCCCCTGTCTTTGTACTGTGTTTTGGTCCTGCTGACTCACCCTCACTGTGACAAAACCTTATTTCTCCCTGTGAGTAATAAAGTATTTTGATCGATTCATTTACTATATGTTAGATGTTTAAAATGTGTCAATTAAGACAAACCCAATGGCCTGATCTACCTATTTTATGGAGCGGTCTGTAGCTCAGATGGTTGTCACTTCCTCACCAAAGAAGCCAGTGAGATGGAAAAGGGTTGTTGAGTCACTATAATTTCCTCGATAATCAGTGTTACTATCCATAGACTGCCTATGTTACGGACGTCAGGTCTGCAATGTCATCAATAGGTTTCTGCAGAGCTGTATTACCATATCGTTTTCGTCAGCTGGGATGTATTTTAGCTCCCGGTTAAGGTAATATTAAAGGAGTGGGAGTGTGTAAGGGGACAGCCATGAAACACAAGGCCATTATCGTCATGCTTTAATGCAGAGCTTAGTATTCAACACGTCAATTTTATTCCATGCAGCTTGGGATTCATTTGGAATTCAGTAACCGTCTCATATTACGGCAGCGGCAAGAAGGGAGAGGTGTCATTGGTGGAATAAGAGAGGGAGAGAAAGAGAAAAATAGGGTGAAAAAGCAGAGGCCTTCAAGGCAGAGAAATGATGGCGATAATGGCTGTAATTTTTGCCACACTACCAGGGCAAAAGCTTCCAGCAGCAAGCGCATATTTGAATAAAAAAAACCTGTTTTTATTTTCTATTTTCAACCAGAATTGCCAAAAGTTCAAATCAGAGATCAGCCATGTTCCAGACAAGGAGGGAGGAATAATGAAGAAAGGCTTGTGAGGAAACAAAACAACAATGTCATAACCAACAACTACTGCTTTCACAGGCATGGTAATAATCAAACAATCAAAATACTTTATTTATCCGAGGGGAAAATTAGGTTTTGTGACAGTTGCACCATATTCAAATAAAATTACATTACATTACATGTTACTTGTTAGACGCTTTTATCCAAAGCGACTTACATACTCAATACTGTGGGCAATTCCCACAGGAGCAATTTGGGGGGAAGTGTCTCAGGGACACAACGACAAGCTGACTGCAGTGGGGTTTGAACCTGGGA
>NW_011341154.1:0-2121 GCF_000735185.1 Notothenia coriiceps
CTTTTTAGTGCTGCCAGTCCTCAGCCGTCCATCAGCGACGATGAGTATATTTCTTTATACTTGTAGGCCCAAAAAGTGCTTGTGTTTCATATGAAGTGAGATCAGAAGAATCTGACTTGAGGAATGATTGGTTTTATGACAGGTGACGTTACCATGATTGAATTAACAAGATGTACTGATGAATACCGAACATGCTGTAACCACAAGTTGACTCTTTAAAAGTCCTTCATTAGACAACATCGATTTTTAAGTTGATTTTGATAATCATTAATAAACAAAGTAATTTTTTCGTTCTCAAATGGCAGATATTGCTGTTTTCTTGAAATAAGAAGGGATATTTAGATAAATCAGATCTTTTGATTATCTGGAGAACTCATTTTGAACTATATTTGACCAGAATCAGGAAATGTTGTGTTCCGATATAAGCCGCAAATGCTCCGAAGTGTTGTATTTTCTAAAAAAATATGTGTTTCATCAGAGATACAACTCAAAATAAGATTTTTTGACTCAACAAGATGAGGCATCGTCTAAAAACAAGACCCGATATCTCACTGCAGTGTTACTTCTGAAGTTATTCTCTCTTATATCAGGCATAGAGACATATTCTGACTAGATATCAGACAAATATACTTGGCAAGATTTCGAGTTTTTGTAGTGTTGTTAAATTATAACACTGTGTTTGAGCTCTGAAGCAACACAAAGTGGACTTTCTGATTTAAAATGCATCACTTTTTTGAAATAAATCTAACGGGTAAAGAAGGTAAATAGAGAGGTTAGCAGTGACTCCAGCATCAGTCCCGTTGTATAGACCAAATGATTGATGGGTAAATCAAGAACATAAATGGCAATAATGGCTAACCCTAACCCTAACCCAAACCTAACCCTAACCTAACCCTAACCCTAACCCAAACCTAACCCTAACCAAGCAACACAGTTCAACACCGTCATGTGCTTTGAAGCAACACAAGGAGGACTTTCTGAAAGTTACATCACATTTTCTGATTCAAAAAGCATACCTTTTTCTAAATACATCTTACATGTTATCCTAAAGTGAATATAATTGAGTTTTGTACAGAAAAACCAAACATGTAAAGACATCACCTTGGACTTTGAGAAACAAAGGTGGACATTTTCATTTCCTGACATTTTATAGACGAAATGATCGATGGATAAATCTAGAAAATAAATGGCAGATGAATCGATATTGAAATGTTGATTTTCTTTTTTAAGGAAATCATTTAACAAACCAAGCAACAAAGTTCAATACTGTCTTTGTTAAAGTATAACCATGTGCAACAAGAGGTGGACTTTCTGAAAGTTAACTCACAGTTTCTGATTTAAAAAGCATCACTTTTTCTACCTACCTCGGGTGAAGAGGGTGAAGAGGGTGAAGAGGGTGAAGAGGGAGGTCAGCAGTGACTCCAGCATCACTCCCGTTCTCACAGCTGAGGTGTGAAGTGACGCCTCCGGACTCATCAGTTCTCATCAGCGTGAAACCATCACGCCTCCGCTTAACTGCACGGGTAATGCAGGTCGTCATGCTTCATTAAATGCATTTACATTTCAGCCATGTGAGACACAGGCTCCTCCACAGAAGCACATACAGCAGGAACAGTAGCAGCAGAGGACGTTTTTAATCGACGATTCAAGATAAAGAAAGTGAAGGGTCTGAGATCACAGCCTGACTCACTGTGATAATTAAATGATTGTGTTGGTGGGAAAGTGTGGGTTATAAAGTGAAGGAGAACACACAGGATGCCAGGTTCAAGGTTGGAGTGAAGTGAGGAGGATACAGAAAGAGGACAGAAGATCATAATCTGCTCTGATAGACTTCTGATTGGGTTTTTGGAACATTTTCGAGAATAACTCGTTTTGCAAACCAGGTTTATGATACAAGTTCTGTTCAGCAGGAAAACCTCCACATGTGAACTCCCCTCTATGACGTTAGGCTATAAAGGAACTACAGCACGGTCACATGACTTCACGTAAAGGTATCTTCAGTTTGTGTTAACCACAGACCTTATTTCAGGCTAACACCCAAAAACACATTCAGAAAACCATTGACTTCCAAACAAGGGAACCAGAGTCAACGTTTGATCAATTGTAAATTGTGTTGAATCA
>NW_011341155.1:0-4711 GCF_000735185.1 Notothenia coriiceps
ATTGAAAAAACGCACCCTACTGGATGTAGCCTATTGTGTGAACATGGCGCTAATGTGTATTTATGTGTGTGTTTGTGTGTTTGTGTGTGTGTGTGTGTGTGTGTGTGTGTGTAGGCTCCCTCCTCAGAAGATGCTCTCACCCCCTCCTCAGGTATAACCCCGTCTGCCTCCGGTGGTTCCTCTCGTCCCTTCATCCCCGTCACTGATGACCCCGGAGCCGCTAGCATCATCGCTGAAACCATGACTAAGACCAAAGAGGTGAGTTTGACTGACTGAGCATGAGTGAATTCATAAAGTGGTTAGAATGAGTCCTAAAACCCAGAAATGTGTCAGCATCTCAGCACTTCACTAAATGAGAGGACTAAACGTCATGTGACCGTGCTGTAGCAAGCCAGGGAGATGCTACCTACAAAAATGTGTAATTTCTGCCCCAGTCCTTTAACCCAAACACGTTGTCCTGCTTTATGTTCCCTTCAGGACTCGGAGAGCCATAGTAAGGTTGTGGGTCCGGAGCCTCAGTACCTGGATGAGTTCACCAGTCTGCTCGTTCCCGATGATACCCGTGTGATGGTGGACCTGCTGAAGCTGGCGGTGTCCTGCCGCTCCGGAGAGAAAGGGAAGGAGGTGCTGTCCGCCGTGCTGTCAGGCATGGGAACAGCTTACCCTCAGGTGATTTACTTTACTTTTACAATATCACGTTACCGGTAAAACCCATTTTTTTACTTTGCTTGTAAGATGTACTCTCTCTCTCCTGTCAGTAGCTTTATTAAGGTGCATACATGTTGACTGCTTGTGAAGATTTCAACATTTGGGATAGACATTGCTGTTGCAAAACCGAAGTGTAGCCGCATTTCAAACATCGTAGTAGTAGTATTGCAGAGAACGACCAATATGAATGCATTATGAAACCAGCAAAATAGTTTGAAGCTCCATTATCACATTTTGAAGTAATTTTGGGGACAAAATATTATCATTGCAATTTGAGATATAAAGGATTCATTTCCATGTGAGCATTTTAAAAGTCAATAATGAACATAAAAAGTCAATATTAAAGTCGATCTAAAGTAATTTAAAATTATTTGTTCAGCCCTAGTTTATACTATACCATAGAAGGGAAAAGATTATTATATATATATTATTAATATGGCATAATTTGTTTTATGGGAAATGTTGTGAATTATATTGAATGGTTATTTGGGTGCCTCTTTATCTCCCTAGCCTTGTGATTGGTCGGATGTTGGTAACATTTGTTTAATCTCTGTCTCTCTGGTGTTGCAGGTGGCGGACATGCTGCTGGAGTTGTGTGTCACAGAGTTGGAGGACGTGGCGACGGACTCTCAGAGCGGCCGTCTGTCCTCTCAGCCCGTCGTGGTGGAGAGCATCCACCCGTACACCGACGACACCTCCACCAGCGGCACCGTGAAGATCCCAGGTACAAACAGAGAAGATACAGAAACAGAGGGGATTATGGGTAATGCTGCAACGATCTGTTTGGTGTTTGGAGCCAAACACTTCAGAGACATGTTCTGTATATATCTGAGACCTATAATATATTGATGAAAAACACTTTAAATTGCCGTATCATCTTTACTGTATCTCTTATTTTGTTCTGTAGGTGCCGAGGGTCTGAGGATAGAGTTCGACCGCCAATGTTCGACGGAGCGACGCCACGACCCGCTGACCATCATGGACGGAGCCAACAGGATCGTATCCGTCCGATCAGGTGATGAGAGGAGGACCGTAAATCTGAGTAACCATTAAGTGTGTGTCCATGAATGAAGTCTGACCGTGTGTGTGCTTCAGGGCGGGAGTGGTCCGACTGGTCCAGTGAGTTGAGGATCCCGGGGGATGAACTCAAATGGAAGTTCACCAGCGATGGCTCAGTTAACGGATGGGGATGGCGCTTCACTGTGTATCCCATCATGCCTGCTGCTGGTGAGCCACTTCATACGACTGAATGAATCTGTGACCAGATCAGTGTTTCCATTAGGAAAATGTGTGACATTAATCCGTTTCCCTCCCCAGGTCCCAAAGACCTCCTCTCAGACCGCTGCATCCTGTCCTGCCCCTCCATGGATCTGGTCACATGTCTGCTGGACTTCAGGCTCAACTTCGCCTCCAACCGGAGCATCGTGCCGCGCCTCGCCGCCTCCCTGGCTGCCTGCGCTCAGCTCAGTGCACTAGGTACGGTCCTTGTGGCCATAATCATCTCCTAAAGGTTTATTTATGTGACTTTTCCGAGGCAAGGCAAGTGTATTTATATAGCACCTTTCAACACAAGGCAATTCAAAGTGCTTTCAAAAAAGGAAAGACATTAAGAGCATTAAGAAACATATTACATTTAAAAACACTCATTTAAAATCAAAGATAATAAAATATGACTAAATGTAACAAAGGTACATGAATAACCTTAGACTTTTAGGGATATTTCTAAGGTAGAAAAAAAGGTAAAAGACAAGTCAGATGTAAGGAGTAGGGTTCGGGTTAGAGGTGTAGAGATTTAATGGCGTTTCGGAATTCATGATGTATTTAATTGAATGTATTTGCAGCTGCCGGCCACAGGATGTGGGCTCTGCAGAGACTGAGGAAGCTTCTGACCACAGAGTACGGTCAGTCCATCAACATCAACCGGCTGCTGGGATACAGCGAGGGCGAGGCGCGCTCTATGGTGAGATCCACAGGAGAAAAGATTCTTGTTTCAAATATTTGTATTGAGAAGAAGCATACAAGTGTAAGCAAACGTACAGACTTCTTTGGGGTGGAAATCATGCTTCCCTTTTTCAACATAGAAGACAAACAGAACAGCCAACAAGAAATAATAAAGAAAACACATAGCATGACAGGATTACCATACTTAATGACATACATAGTCATTGTGGGAAAGAACAAACTAAATAGTATATATAATACGAATAAATAAATAAACTTAAAGGGTGAGGAGAACGGTTTCTTAATGAAAGGCTTTACTGATATATTTATTGGATTTATACCATGTTTGGCCAACAATTTAATCTAAGGAGCCTGATACAATATCTGATCATATAATCTATTTTGGTGTGAAGATATTCCTGTAATAATAGTGTTATTAAACATTGTAAATAACTATACAATACAGTACTATGGAAGCTCATGGTTTAAATAAGTAATTTATCTGATTAACTATTTTCTTTCAGAGTTTCACAGGCAGTGCGCTGGCCGCCTTAGTGAAGGGGCTTCCAGAGGCTCTGCAAAGGCAGTACGAGTACGAGGACCCCATCGTCAGGGGAGGAAAGCAGCTGCTTCACAGTCCATTTTTCAAGGTACGTTCATAATTATTATTACCTTATACCACCATGGGTTAATAGCAGTGTAACGTAGGCCCGTATTTACTGGACTTTGAGCGGAAAAAGCCTTTTGAAGTTCGACACATTTAAAGTCATATTGTCCGTTGGAAATAATTAAAATGTTACGAGCCGGACCGACCTACATATATTCTGGTTTCTTTCAACATGTTTTATTTTATCTAACAATATTAAGGGCTGAAAGAAATAATCTGTGTCTACATGACTTAATGATGTAATTTCTCATCTTCATATCAATTCGGATTCTGAAATATTCCTGGAGACATTGACCAAAACCAATTATGTGGAATGGACAAATGTGCATTCGTTTTTTTGTAGATCATAAAGGAGGTTTTTGTGTTATTTATCCAGGTGTTGGTTGCTCTTGCCTGCGACCTGGAGCTGGACACGTTGCCCTGCTGCGCTGAGACCCATAAGTGGGCCTGGTTCCGCCGGTACTGCACCGCCTCCAGAGTGGCTGTGGCTCTGGACAAGAGGACGTCTCAGCCCAGAGCCTTCCTGGATGAAGTGAGTCTTCACCAGAATCACACTACAGTTACTAACATTGCGCAAACAAATGACTAGATTCTCCCTTTGACAGACTACAGGTTTATATTTGCATGACTTGTCCACATGCAACTGTCACAGGGGTTGTGCTGCAGTACAGAGACACGGCGGAGTCATCAACAGTGTTATGTGACAATGGACACTGAACTAAAGAGAAAGTTTGAAAGTTTAAAATGTGTGTCTACCACTGCTCACATCTTCCTTATTGCAATAGTAATTGTTTTATGTGTGCACATGTAGGCCTAAGTTTTAAGTTTTGGCTATAGATGAGAGTAACACCTACGTCACTTCCGGGCGAAATTGTTTGGCCCCGCCCACTCTTGGGGGAAAACAACGCTGTCATTTAAATGGCGGTCAATACACATTCTGAAGTTTTTGCCAATCCGATCAGAAATGAAAGAAAACCGTGGATTTTCTGATCTTCAAAGAGCCCGATTACGATGGCCAGACAGGCAAACAATTACATTACATCTTTGGAAATCAACGATCGGGCTCGATATATGGTTAAATTAAAATCAGTAGACGAGCTGTTACTCTCATGAGCGCGGCGGAAAATAATTGTTTTATCATGCCAAAAAGCTGCTGTGTCGTTTATTGCTCCTCAAACATTAAAACAAATCCAGAGTTCAGTGTTTCTGTACTTCCTCTAAGAACAAAGGACAGTAACAGAAGAGCTCTGTGGCTTCAGGCTCGATCGCCGTTCAAATGACAGCGTTGTTTCGCCCAAAAGTGGGCGGGGCCATAAAGTGACGTAGGTGTTACTCTCATCTATGGACATCGATCGCCTACCGCTCGTCAATTTCAAAGATTGAATGTAATTGTTT
>NW_011341156.1:0-9104 GCF_000735185.1 Notothenia coriiceps
GTATCTTTCTTACTAAGAATTCTTCTTCTAATTGCGAAAAAAATGATAACGGTACTCGTGGCTGAACCCGCAGCCCCCCCAATATAGTCCACTGGAGAAAACAGGGTAAAAAAATGTTTATTTAATGGAGAAAAATGACAGCAAGACTACAGCTGAAAACTGACAAATTCGAAGAAAAATAGTCCCCATTAAAACCAGATCTCTAGTAGGGCCTCTTTACTTATTTATCTTTATTTATTTATTTTTCATTTATTTTATTCACTGCACATATAGGTTGTTTCATCCTGATGGTAAAGCACTGGCTCTTACTATCATAATGGTTCAGGTATTGTGCGATCATGTTTCCGATGAGGGGGAGTGATAATGTCTGTAATATGTTGATAATGTTTGCACAATATAGAAATTGATAACATTAAGAAACTGTATGTCCTTTTGGTGCCCAAGGAGGGTATGTATGATTAATCCTGGTGTACAACAGCTGCAGTTATGTAAGCATCTCCATGTATGTTCTATTGATGTTATGTATGAAAAATAAATAAAAAGTTCCAAAATTTTTTTTAAATATGACCACGTTAATGAACAACTTCTTTATAGTCATATCTTAGCGGAGCAGAATTTATGACTTACGAAGGTGGACAGAAGAAAATGTTTTGATTGACTCTGTTTTTTTTCTGTTTCTGTGTCCTGCAGGCCGACACCTGTCAGCAACATGATCGCAGCTTTTGGCTTTCAGGAACATCTTCTGTACTGTAAGCAGAGAGTTTGATGGTTCTGTGTTTTATGATGGTAGTGTGCCTCAGTGTCTGATTCTGTGATGGCTCTGTTGTTGCCAGCGGTCCTGGAGGAGCTGGTGAACACCGGCCGTCTGAAGGGCAGCGTGGTGGGAGGCCGGCAGGACAAGGCTGTGTACATCCCTGATATCTACTCCAAAACTCAGAACGCCTGGGTGGACGCTTTCCTCAAGCAGAACGGATATTTGGGTATGGGTTTTGAAATTATTATTATTATTACTATCAGCATATTTTTGGAACATATCTTCCAAAAATGGTAATCCGATTCCTTATTTTTGTAAGTGTATATATATATATAACATAGGTCTAGTTGTTCTTTAGAAATGTTATTTCCATAATGTTACATGTACCATTTTTAAATCTCAGGGAGGCGAGTGATGTATTTTGGAGGTTGTATTACTATAATTGTGTGTGTGTGTGTAGTCTAAGTGCACTCCTCCTCCTGCAGAGTTTGATGCTCTGGTCCGGCTGGGGATCCCTGAGCCCAGCAGCTTTGTCAAGAAGCGCTTCAAGTCCAGCAAGCTGCTGTTCCTCAGGGCGGCCTGCGTGGGGCAGGCTCTGGTGGACCAGGTGGAGGCATCTGTGGAGGAGGCCGTCAACTCAGCCACATGGACTGACATACAGGTGCTACACAGCTGTCTCTAACTGAGCCCCTATTCATGGTAAATATATGCATTTCTTCAGTTTTAATCCTTGCTCTCACTCTGGCTCTTTCAGCCCATTTTGCCCAGCTGCCTGTCAGTGGAGGACATGGGGATGCTGATCGCCGAGGCGATGAGGAGCACTAATGTCCAGTCCTCTGCCAGAGTGCTGGGAGACACGGTGGTGGTCAGTGAGAAGTTCATCAGCAACTGCCTCTCTCTGTTTGATGAAGCCATGCAGCAGAAAGCTCAGAAGGTACAGCCGTCCTCCGTCACATCTGCATGAGTTCAACCATAAGAAAAAAAGACTTTGAAAGTACAGTGTGTGCTGTTTCTTCATGTGTCTCCCAGGAAGTAAAGAACAATCCAGTGTTCCTGATAACTGAAGACGATCTGAAGCAAGCGTCCATGCTGACAGAGAGCACATCAACTTCTAAAAAGGACAAGAGAGAAGCAGAGCGCAAGAAGAAGAGCACAGGTTGGTGAAGTCCAGCCCACCTCACACACACTAATAAACACATATAGCAAAACTTTGAAATCTAGAGCAAACTGGTGACCCAATTGGCTCTCAGACTAATTAGTCTTTCTACATTGGAGAAATGTACGTCCTCTTTTTCCAGTGTTCTGAAGTGACTTCAGACTCCGAGGAGGTCTATTGGATTCTCAACACAGATTTCAGACATTTGTATTTGTTTTGTAGACCAGAACACTAGGCGCTGGTTGTGAGAAAAACCTTGAGACAGAGAAACAGAAGAATCCATTGAGAGGCCTCAGAAAACTGGGTGGAGGGGCACCAACATTCAAACTAGGGCTGCAGAGCCACTGTTGTTTTCAGTCCTGATCATTCATCTACAGATTATTTTTCTGATGATGAATCATTCGGTCCATAGATGTTGTAGAGGCTAAGCCAACGCTTTAGGCCTCTGATGATCCGCTTTGTTTGTAATTGATGCACACCTTGTCTGCTGCCGAATAAAAGTCAGAAACAAAGCTTCCTGTTCGAAATAGTCCATTTATTTCCCTTTTTACTGGTTTCTTCCCATCATTCACCACACGATATTACGGTTTACACAATACCTTTTGCTTGTTTGTAATCCTGTGTGTGTGTGTGTTCCGTGTGTGCTCCTGTGTGTGCTCCTTGTGTGTGTTCTCCGTGTGCCATCGGTGTGTGTGTGTTCTCCGTGTGTGTGTGTTCTCCGTGTGTGGTCAAAAGCTGTCTGGGCCTTCCGGTGGAACCTCTCACCAACAAACATAGGTTCCTACCTTTACACCCACAGTTAATTGGCTCCTACAGTCTGCAAAGGCTAAAATTCTCCCCCTGCCTGAAACGCCTCCATTGGACTCCTTTGTTTACTTCCGGGAAGTAGTGACATCACTTTGTAACCCTCGCGCTTCTATTGGCTAGTGCTCCAACACATTGTACGTGATAGGCTAAGGGGCGAGACATCTCTAAGAGGTTGAGCAATAAAGTTGTATAAAGGGAGGACTACTATAAAAAAATGTTTATAAACTATTTTAAACATCTAAAATGAGAGAACATTTTTACAAAAAATATACAAAATGTAAGTACAATAGGAAAGTGACAAATGACTAAATGAAATATAATTGATCCGAGCCAAAACCAAAATGTGTTTCTTGTGCCCATTAGAAAACAATGATATATTGGAGTATTTGTTCTGTGTGGTAGTGTAGGTGTTCCATGTTGAATCGTGGGACTGGGCGTCTCTTAAATGTCCCCGGACAGCTCGAGTCTCTCCTCCGGTTGAGTGGCAGCGGAGAGTGGGCGACGACATGGAGAGTGTCAAAGCCATTCCACTGAACAGATATCAAGTCAGCTGTGAAATGCATGAAGAATGGCAAGCGTGAAATGAGGCCAGTGAAGACAGCAGGGTTTTATAATGTATGTGTGCAGGGTGCACTGAAATGTCCGCATAGGTTAGTTCATACATAATAGGAGTTAATTGTAACAAGAAGGGGTCTTTGAAGTTGGTTTGAAGCACATCAGTTTATGTTATTTCAGTTTTTGAAGTCAGTTTAGAGTCAACGCTACGGTCATGTTACAGTTACACATCTATTTTATTAAAGTTAGAATCAAAATCAAGATACTTTGTTCATCCCAGAGGTGAACATTTGGTAAATTAGCTGAATGTGATTGAATAGTTAGTAACTGGGGGACTTAATTTTTATTTTATTTTTGTAACCTAAAGTTATGTAACAATATTTTTAGTTGAAGGTGTTCATGTTGCATTGTGCCTTTTTAACAACAACAACAACAACAACAACAACAACAACAACATGTTCTCCTTCAGCCTTCATGCATATATCCAATTATTCTTTTATGAATTTAAAATATTTAAATATGAAGAACAGGGTCTAAATGTTTCCTTACCAACATGTGTTTCTATTGCACATTTTAAGAGGTGCTAATTTCCGGGTTCATATTTGTATTATGTGCTTCTTATGTTTGTTTTACCTATCGATGTCATTATGTTACAGAAGTAAACACAAAGGTTTTAGCCTTTGCAGACCATTTACATGCACACAAACCTAAATAACACACGAGAGGAAAGGGAAAACCCCAAAACGCATAAAAGGGCCTCTTTGATAAAAAACCATCACAATTGTTGGAATATACGGTTTTTGGGTGCTAGCGTAAGTACGTTTGTAAGTCCTCCAATTGGTTAATCAACTGTATAGTGCTGACGTTGAAGGTTGTCATAATACCGCTGGTAAAGCTGGAGCAGTGTGAATGTTTGTGTTTAAGAGGTGATTCGATAACAGAAGGTTAGATTTAGTTACTTATACCGTCTCTCGTGTCCCTGCAGACGTTAGCTGTGACGCCAGTTTGACCAGACAAGGTGTCCTCTACTGACACGCCTCCTGTCACTGACGTGTGTGTGTGTGTGTGTGTGTGTGTGTGTGTGTGTGTGTGTGTATGTGTGTGTATGTGTGTGTTTCTTTTGTTGTTTTTTGTCCTTCCATTCCATTAAGTGTGCATGATGTGTGTAGTTAGTTGACTGTGCTCTACAGTCACTTTTAGTGTGTGTGTGTGTGTGTGTGTGTGTGTGTGTGTGTGTGTGTGTGTGTGTGTGTGTGTGTGTGTGTGTGTGTGTGTGTGTGTGTGTGTGTGTGTGTGTGTGTGTGTGTGTGTGTGTGTGTGTTCCTGTGCAGCGGAAGTACAGGATATTGGATGGCCCAGAGGTTTAGATACCAGATTTAAGTGCTGTAGAGGAGAACATGAGTGACAAGACATGACGGAAATGAGCTAAAGATAGTAACACTCCGGGGGGGTTCACTTTCCACCAGGACAAGGACTCCCAGAGGCTGCATAACACACACACACACACACACACACACACACACACACACACACACACACACACACACACACACCCTGTATACACTCAGGCAAACACCCTTGTGCAAACTCAACACAAAGCCTTATCAAACACATTCATTCATAATATATCCTGCTAGACTCACATTGACTTACATTAACCTGCAGGCATACATATATCCATTCACCAGTGTTTACCCGTTTCAACTCTGTCACTTCCTAAAAGGCGTCAGTGGCCTGAACAAATATATTTATAAGAAGTAAATTGAATGTGAGAGGACCCGCTGAGATTTAATATCCAACTTTGAAGGTTCCCACAACTTCATAAACGTATTGATTTTGCATACCGGCTAGCACAACTACAATGTGGGTCCCAAAATATATGTTTGTAAGATGATGTGAGGTGTGGATGTGTTGCTTCCAGTTTTCTTACGGTCATTGAAAACCTGGAAAAGTCATGGAAATTAAAAATAAAAATGCCAGGCCCTGGAAAAGTTATGGAAAACAATATTTTTCCCAAAGTTTTGGAAAAGTGATGGAAATGCATCAAATATAATTTATATTTTAGCTAATCGCCGAAATAGTAATACTATAATGATAATAAATACTGTATCGTACAGTGATGAAACATCAAATGGCATTTAACTGTCGAGGTGTTTTGCTGGTGAGAGATTTGAGTTGCTTTAGCCTGTAGAAGCTAGTAAGCCTATTGGATTTGTTTTAGATCGGCACAACATGTTTCATAGCAGACCTTATTTTCCTGTTGCATGTTAAAATACACAATTTTCAGTGGTACCGCTGAGAAAGAGTCATGGGAAATTAGGTAAAGGTCCTGGAGAAGTCATTGAAAATCATTGGTGAAAAAGTGTATGAACCCTGCCTTGTATAAACCCAACCCTAAGTATTAAGAAGGTGAAAAACAATCCAGCATGTCCAGCTGGACCGGCCAGGGGACCTAAGAGTTTTTACAACTCTAGTAATTCAAGATGTCCTTTGTCTTGAATACATTACACACTGTTATACATAATATTCTGCAGTTCAGCAATGTGCACTTGGAAGTATTCGATTGGGCAGAGCTATGCGTTGCCACGTAATATTGCATTGCATTTAGGGCTGCACAATAAGTCAACATGTTATAGTAATTGCAATATGCACTAGGGCAACATCAAAATCGAAGTTAGTGCAGTTTTTGCTTTGAAAGTAAAGTGTCCTGGTGCGGATTACAAACACTATCCTACACTCTTAATAAGAATATCCTTGTATCCTTGTATCCTTTACAAATCGCCTCGAAAAAAAAAGC
The DNA here is from genome assembly GCF_000735185.1 of Notothenia coriiceps. NCBI lineage: Eukaryota > Metazoa > Chordata > Actinopteri > Perciformes > Nototheniidae > Notothenia > Notothenia coriiceps. The sequence continues at coordinate 6,070 of NW_011341156.1, forward strand.
AAACCGTGACCATTTCAATATATCTTTTAAGTGATAATGTGTTTAAAGAAAGGATAATTCCCTTCAATGTTTCAAATCGTATCGCCATCATATCCGTTAAAATAATTGCAATAACTTATTTTTTCCAAATGGTCCAGCCCATAAAGGAGCCCTCTTTATTAAGGGACCATAAGTCCAACTGTTTTCTACCTTCTCTGGCAGTACTGTAAGTATTTGATGAGACGTGGTGTAGCTGAAATATGACATGACACCTCCTGACCATTTGATGGCCTCGTTGACTGCGGAGTGCGCTGTGAGACTCCCCGAGGCGTCTCCAGTCTTCTTGGCGCTGGCATGCAAGTGTTCAAAAACTTGATCTCCCTCATGAAAAATACAAGAGGCGGGCAAGCCTTATGACTTATTCAAGAGGATTCTCTCTTTAGATCCCCATCAGTCCTTTCCCTCTAACCTCCCTCACCCTTCCTGTCTCTCACCTTTGTCTCCTCTTGCATTTCTTGGCTTATGTAACGTTCACTTCTGGCAAGCAGGTGGTTACTTAAGGGGCCATGACGTCAAACTTTGTGCATCTGCTCACCATAGGAAAGGGTTTTAAGCTGTAAACTACCAGCACAGACAGTATTTACATCAAAAACTACAAACAAGACATATTTATTTTGTTATTTCTAATCCTAAAATGACAAATTAATGATCCAAGCTTCTTAAATAGAACTATTTGTTTCCTTTCTATTCCTATTTGACATTATTTCTATTTTGGTTGGGGTCTTGTAATGCTGGATGCACAGATTCAATAACTTAAAACAATTCATCTTGGAACCTGCCGTGTTATGAGAGGGACAATGTTGCTTTTCTAGCCTTTTTAAAGACTAAATAAGGAATTCGTAATTTACAAATGTAATATTTTTTTAGTGAAAATAGTCATTTATTGCAAACATACTCCAAAACAGTCCTAAAGGATAACATACAGTGCTGTATTTTACATAATTCATAGCCATCGGACTAGCTAATTCGGATATAGAATATGTAGTAACTATGACTGGTCAAATCTGTGTCAATCTTTCCTAGCTTTTTAGAGTTTAAAATAAACCAGGACAAACGCCAGCATCAGGTCATTATTGGTTTATATCCAGTCCCTTTTCAGTTACGTTAGTGGTCATTCGATGTTAAATTCACATAGTGGGAAACTTCACAAGCCCCTATCATTACATAGTTTCGTATTCTCCTCTCGTGACCCAAGTGGATTGTTTACGTCCGCTCCCTGCTACTCTTAGGGCTTCCCTTCTTCCATGACACCTCCGCAATCCTTCCACATCCGACCGCCTTCTGAATGAGCTCTCTCTCTCTCTCTGAAGGGTACAGCTTGTGTCCTCAGGGGTCTCTACAGGGAGCGTGCTGACATCCGTTCGGTGCACGAGGCTAAAAATAGCTCGGCAGGCCAATTAGAGGTACCGGGGACACCTGAAAGGCAAATGATGAAGTGTTGTGTTTCCCTCTCTCCTCGCTGTTGTCCCTGCCTGGAGGAATGGCAGGAGGCTGGGGCGAGAGATACAAATAGAAGCTTAGATGAGGAAAACACAGAGTTGGCTCCAGATTTGATTATGTTGTCGTCATTTGCCTGTGAGACCCAGCCAAGAAGAGAGCGTGAGAGGAAATGCAACCCAAAATAATTCAGGGTACGTCCTTCTAGGGCTGCAATCAAAAAAAAAAAAATTTCAATATGGACTTTGCATAAAGGCAAATGTGTCTGATGTTGACAGAGCTGTCCTTAAATATCTAATAATCTACAGCATTTAATGAATATCTTCTAAATCATCACCGAAAATAGCAAAAAGAATACCGGTAATCAAATGTTCAATGAAAATGAGAATAACAATGAAAAAATTGTGATTTCCTTCAAAATAATCGCAGCTGTTTCCAAAAAATCCCCGATTCCTTTCCCTTGCGATCACTTTATGTTGTTACATTATTTTGGATTGCTTTTTGTTTTCTTTATTCAAGTATTGAGTATTTGAGTTTTTTTTTTTTTGTTCTGTTCTTGTATGATCAGCAAGATGGTTGCTTAAACTAATATTTTTTTACTTCTAAGATTAATATTCTACTTGCTAAACAAAACAGGATGACCATGACCAACCCTAACTTCACCCTAGATATACTTTTCTGATCATAATCGACCAACACACATCTCACAGTGTGCCAAAAGGGAAACATCTTGCGTCATGTTAGGAATCTCTGTGCATGCCAACATGTACTCTGACGTGTTTGGAAAACAATGTGTGCCTCAACATTCAAGTAACTATTTATAGCTGTTGTCCTTGAGAATATGTTTGAGTTCCACTTTCTGCTCTATTATTGATTTTTATTTGGATGGTTATATTAGAGCTTATTTATAATTGTAATAGTTGACATTGTTTCGAAGGTGTGCTTAGGGCCGAAGAATTGTATTTCTTTAAATGTCACCTATTATGCAAAATCCACTTCTTCATGTCTCTCTACATCAACATGAGTCCCCTCTTCTTCATGTCTCTTCTACATCAACATGTGTCCCCTCTTCTCCATGTCTCTTCTACATCAACATGTGTCCCCTCTTCTTCATGTCTCTTCTACATCAACATGTGTCCCCTCTTCTTCATGTCTCTTCTACATCAACATGTGTCCCCTCTTCTTCATGTCTCTTCTACATCAACATGTGTCCCCTCTTCTTCATGTCTCTTCTACATCAACATGTGTCCCCTCTTCTTCATGTCTCTTCTACATCAACATGTGTCCCCTCTGTGGAAAGAGACTCTGAAAGTTTCAGGAAAAAAATTCATGTCTCTTCTACATCAACATTGTGTCCCCTCTTCTTCATGTCTCTTCTACATACTAACATGTGTCCCCTCTTCTCAATGTCTCTTCTACATCAACATGTGTCCCCTCTTCTCCAATTCTCTTCTACATCAACATGTGTCCCCTCTTCTTCATGTCTCTTCTACATCAACATGTGTCCCCTCTTCTTCATGTCTCTTCTACATCAACATGCGTCCCCTCTTCTCTATGTC
>NW_011341157.1:0-3945 GCF_000735185.1 Notothenia coriiceps
AGGGGAAGAGAGTAAACTTATTTTTCAAAATGTGTGCACATTTAGTGAAAAGAAAATCAATAAAAATTAGGTTTATTTAAAGTGCACCTATCATGCTATTTTTAGGCAATAGCATAGGTCTCAGATATAAAAATATATTAAAAACATGTCGACCATATTACGTGCAAAACAGTCGGGCATTATTTCTGATAGCAACTTTCTGATAGTGCCGTGGGTCCACATTTCCGATATTACGTCATATCGGACGATGTGATGCCCCTGTAGGTTCATCAGTGAAGAGGGTGTGTCTGTGCTGCACTTGCTGCATTGATTGCAGTAACTCAGGACACCTGGGTTTCGTGTCCTGCAGTTCTTTAAAGCCTCTCTGCTCCTCTCTGTTCGCTCTCTGCTTTCTCCTGCAGGCACCCGGCTCTGATGAGCATACCCAGTGTTTATGTGACTTGTTGGTGCAAATAAAAACCTTTCTCTACCCGTTAATGTGTTGTGTCTCCTCTTTGTTGTGGCCTTCTGAGCCAGGTCGCAACACCTGTAAATAGCTAATTTGGCTGTATAATAACTAGTGTCCAACATGGCAATGGATTCACTTAAATTTCAGATGTGATCAAAATTACATCATGTAGATAAATGACTAAACTCCATCCATCAGTCAAAGATCCTCTGTTTTCATCTGTTCTTATCCCAGCGAAAACACAGGTGTTACTAACAACATTAACAATGGCTTTGTTCTGCTCCCTGACATGTCAACATGTCTCCTGTGGGGGAAAAAACATTCTGTCCTCCTTTTTCCTCTGATTGCAAAGCCTAGTTTTATCAAATTGTTAATCTACCTGTCTCCTTGGCAGATGCAATGTACTGTTAGAGAAAAAAAGACGGGCATTTTGAAGAGATTTCTTTTCTGTTGATGGAAAAGGGTATTTTGCAGTGGTGGTCTCGTAGCCGAGGGGTCTGAGATGTTCTAACCTGCAATGTTCCCAGCTGGGGATTATTATTGCATCTCTTATTGCTTACTGTCATCTTTGTACTTCTAATGAAGAGACAAACCGCCTTCAAATAAAATCCAAATCCCATGAATCTAAATCTAATTACGCATAATTGCCCAAACAACACTTAAAACTAGGATCCTTATGGGTAATGAGAACACAACATTCACATCATTACCGTTTAATCTGATTCTGCGAACGTGTTTACAACCAATCCCTCATTTTCACATCCAGCAACGACATCATCAATCATTTGGAGTCTTGTTTGTGTCCAGCCGATCTCTTTTATTCTCTCTTTTTGGAGGTCTTGTTGGTCTCTACCGACTCCTGAAGGAAATAACTTGTTTTCAGTGGCTACATGCTCCACTGTGTTCAGCAGGCAGTCTCTAACAAGCCTGTCTGTGGTCTGCTACTGAACAGGTAGTGTAGAGTAAGAGTTTGTTTGTGCAGAAATGTAATTGCCTGTGCGGTGAGCGATGGAAGATCAGTTATAACTGTGTTAGCACATGAACTCTCTCCTCCTCAGTGTCCACCAGAGGCCCAGCAGCATCAATCCAGCACCAATGCCCGCCAGGCTCAAACTGATCAGCACCTGAGTGTTCAGACACAACAAATGCACAGTTGATAAGAAGGATATATAGGATATATAGCATGGTTGAGCTATAGCCCATGTACTAGGGCTTGGTCCTCATGCAGAAGACTCAGGCTCAAAATCAGCCTGGGACCATTTACCCACGCCTTCTGGTTTCCCCTTTCAACACTGTCACTTCAATAAGGGCACTGGTGGCTCCAAAAAAAAAGTGGAAAAAAAGAGATCGTTATACACTATGAAATAATTCTGCTGAATTTAGTTTTATTAAGTGCTTTGAATCTGTGGACAAGCTGTTTTTCTAAGGGCTTTAACACAATATGTAATCTTGGCAGCAGTAGCTCAATCTGAGGGACTTGGCTTGGGAAATGGAGGGTTGACAGTTCAAGTGCCTGGAGAGGTGTTCATTTGCCTCTTTGGGATGCCAAAATGCCCTAGCAAGGCACCAGACCTACACACTGCTCCCCAGGCACTGTATATACAGTATAATAGCTGGCCACTGCTCCTCATACTAAAATGGGATAAAGGCAGTGTGTTATGTTCACTGTGTGTGTGGGCTACTTGCTTGACGATTAAAAGAGGATTCACAAAGTCTTCCATTCGTACATAATAGTACTTGAAGCAAATCCCAAAATAATCTTTAGTGCATGACTGCTTCCCCAAATCCATCCCATCCTGAACAAACCGTACAGTGTAAATCAGAGGCGTTCTCTGGTCTGACTCGGTCTGGTTCTGCTTCTGGTTTCCAGAGTCCCACTGGGCCAGAGAGCTCTCGTAGTCCAGATTGAGTACAGAGGATGGCAAAACCCGGATCCCCCAGTAAACCCTCTTCACCCTGCGGAAGCTGGCATCCTGCACGACACAGCAATAAGTACCTGAAATATAACATGGTGATTAATCGGCGCTTTAAATGATGTCCTTTCATTCAACAGGCAGGAGGTGTGTTTATGTCTGTGTGTGAACGTGCGCTCCGGACTTTTGTGTGTTTCTCTTTGTGGGAATGTCTTGGTGAGAATTTCAGTGCTGTTTCGAGGATATTATTGTGAAATTATGTTGAAACTTTATTTGTCTACCGTATAAACACCATAGACATTACTTTTAAACCTCACCTGAAAATGATGCTACTTTGTTTGTGCAGCTTCATTATGCCATTATATCAAACAAGTGAGGCAAAAGGCAGCACATCAAATTACTTCTGACATAACATACTGTATGTTCTGGTTAGCCTTTGAGAGTAAAAGTAATGTGTGTTTAAAACAAATCTTATACATGCACCTCTCCTTAGAAATGGAAAACTAAATTCAGTTTCTGTGTGAGCACATGCATCGGAGTGTTTACCTGCGTCCTCCTCCATCACAGGGTCCAGAATCACACGCTCCAGCAGAGGGGCGTTCCAGCGAGCAAACAGAGTGTCGTCAGAGCTGATTATTCCTCGGGCATAACGCCATGACACCCTGAGTCGTTAAAGAAAACATCTCAGTGAGCAGAGCCCTCTGTCAAAGACCTGCCGCAGTTACAGGTGGTTCTGAATCTATGGAACAACCTCAACTTTGGCAAAACAAGCCATTTTTCTTTCATTTTAATCCCATCTTTAAATGACAGAAAGCAACAACTTGCGGACAATTTCAATAACAAAAATGACGGTTGTTGCATCAGTCTGTTTCAGTCCCATTATTGGGCTACAAATGTATGCATATAAAGTGCATTTGTACATGAATATAGACATCATTCCGGGTATTCCAGGTCTGTTATTACAGGTAATACATTGTTGGATACTTTCCCGCGGCCCTTGACACAAGGCCCCTACGGATCGAATGTTTTCAGGCCTGTTTGACCTCTGAGCGCCGCCAGCATCACTAATGGGTGTTGGGTTTATTCAGAAGTGCTGCACCTTTAACCCCACCCACAAGTGATGTCACAGGGGTCATGGAGTGCACCTGTCCTGTACATCACAACACGTTCACAACTGGAGGGCAGACAAAGACGATGTTCAGTTTAGTTTCTCATTTAAGTGTTTTCCGTATTTCTATTTGTAGTATGTCTTAAAATCTAGTTTTGATACCTCTATCAATAATTCAGTGATTATAATGCTTAATGCATATTCTAAAATACAATTTAATTTTATAGCCAAACTGAAAGGGCTTTTTATTGGGAAGACTGAATAATGGCCCACAGCTCAGTTTTGCCTTGGGCTGGTTAACACCCTTCAAAAATTATTACAAAACTTTTCATTTTATTCTGCAATAGATATCTAGTTTTTCAGGATGAGACTGTGTTATATCTAACATGACAATTGCAAGATTTCTTCCCCCCATTGTTTGCAATCAAAAGACATGAATCAGTCTCCTCCTCATCCTCACCTCCAGGAGAACCTCC
>NW_011341157.1:11350-16027 GCF_000735185.1 Notothenia coriiceps
GTGTGCCTTGGTAGACAAGATCACCAGCCAATCAGGATTGGCGTAATGAGATTGATGCTTCTGTTTGCATACGCGTTGAGGCGCATCCCATAGTGAGACATCTCACTTCATGTTACTCTGAGAACTGGGGTTACGTAAGTAACCTATAGACACTGACGCTGTCAGAAGAGAGGGAGGAAAAAGAGAGGCTTCATGTATTTTATTATTATATTATATAGATTCGTTATTCATTTGTTTTAAAGCCCAATAAACAGCAAAGAAGACCTTTGACTGGCACTTTTATAATTTTGTCTGGAAGATTAAAACTTTAATACACGTTGACTGGCGAAAAACTCTGCCCGGTTCCCTCGGCCCCCACCGCGGAGAATAAACAGAAGGGCAACCATGACAACCATGCTTCTTCGCTGCTTTTGTGGAGGAAGTTACAGCGCCACGTACAGGCTCCTGCTTATGTACTGCAGCTTCTCCAGCGGTTGGAGCTAAACGGAGCTGTCTCGCGTGGACAGACACCATCCGTTGAACATTGCGTGTGGACGGAAAAAAAAATTCGATTGCGTTTGCGTTAATCCTATGCGTTTAGCCGTATGCGTCCTCGTGGGGCCGGGGCCTTAATGAACTCTGTGTCTTCCCTCCAGGCCAGGAACGTTTCATATCCATGAACAGGGTCTATTATAAGGGTGCGCTGGGCTGTGTGGTGATGTTTGACGTCACCAGCTCAGCCAGCTTCCTCAGCTGTCGCCATTGGAAACGGGACCTTGACAACAAGGCCATGCTTCCCAACGGAGAATCCATCCCCTGCATCCTGCTGGCCAACAAGGTATTTTGTATGTCTTAAAGGGTGTAGTATTCACAGGGAAATGGAATATGATTACCTGTTTTGATTAGTGCATATTCACCTGGAACTAAGAATAGGTGTTTTTTTGTGCCCTTTGTTTTAACACTACCTTAAGGCCACCGTAGTTCTCCGATACGCCTGTAAAACTGTGGTAACGCCGCCACCGACTGAATTACTTTCCTCACAAAGTAGTGTTATGCTAAGGATGGCCTTTGAGCGATGTGAAGGTCATCAAGGTCATGTTATGTCATGCATCTAATTCATGACATTACTTCTTCCCTATCACAAATCCAGCTGTAACAGAAGTAACAATGTCATATCTACATGTGGCAATTTGTTCATGCGGAAAAAAACAGTTCTGTTATGAATGATTGGTGTGACTTTTGAGGTTTAAAGGTTTTGTATTGACCGTATTGTATAGATCCATGCTGCACACATACAGGTTCAACCATTTCACATCATATTATCATAGCAAGATAACCCTGGATGGGACACATTTGATTTTTAATAAACCACAGCTAACACAATACATTAATCATTTATGCAACCTCAGCAGGTCAAGCAAGATCCTGAATCTCTCACCTCACAGCAACAAAATGACTTCCTGCCCCTCTCTCTGTCTCTCTGTCTGCAGTGTGACCTCCCTCAGCGGGTCGTGCCCCCAGACAGCATCGACAGGTTCAGTAAGGCCAACGGCTTCATTACCTGGATGGAGATTTCGGTCAAAGAGAACAAGAACGTTGGTGAAGCTATGAGGTAACAAAAACAACAACAAAAGAAACTTAAGAGAGTACGGGGTCAGATGATGCATTGTACACTGAACTCTTATTTGGGTTCCAAATAGTTTCTTCCTGTTATGCTGAAGTTCTACAAACCCATAACCATTCCTTCTGAAGAACACTTTACATTTTTGTTAATATTCATGGTTTTTTTGGCCAATTTCTTCAAAGCTTTTGCTAAAGTGTTTACAATGACAGATATGACAAAGTGGGAGCAGTAACCTTTGTGTTCACTCCTACAGGCCAGCACTGAATCGTACATAACAGTGACAAAGCGGTATTCAACCAATTCTGTTTAAATAACTCTCAGGAGTGATGTATTTGATGTTGAAGGTTTGCAAAAGCATTGAATTAGGCAGGATATTTATTTGTTATGAAAGTTCCATTAGCAGAGAAACATGAACACAATTGATGAAGGACTTATGCTTCAATGCATGCTTTTTCAACTGTATGTGAACCCTAGCCTGAAAAGGGATTTATTTAGTTGGAAACCTTGATGATTCATGATATTCCTATAAATCAGTAAATCAGTGTTGTGTTTCAGGAGATTGGTGCAGGACATTTTGTCTGTGGAATCCAGTCTTGATTCACTACAACCCAAACCTCAAGAAATCGTTAATCCTCAACTGGACTCGTTGTTCGACGGAGGAGCAGGATGCTGCTGAAACACAATCAAAAGGACAAGTAAACAGCCAGGACCCAATCATATACTCAAGTTGTTTCAGGGGCCACTGAACAATGCACTTAACTGAGAGAGCTGTCTGCAGATAACAGTGGAATCACCAGGAGATGTCGATGTAAGTGGGTTATATTTATGCTGAGCAGATCTTCAGTGTCCATGTGTGAGCTGGCAGGGATCTAAGAGGACACTTTAAGTGGGATGAGGAAACAACACACGTGTTTCTCATTTTGGACAATGTACGATTAAAAAACGAGTGTGAAAGCAACAACACTGGTTTAACTGTCAAAAAGACTCAATAAGGATTCGTCAACTTTTTTTCTAAACCAATTAAAACCTGTTTCAGGATCTAAAAAGAAGAAATATCAGTAGCCTACAGTAAAGTACACAAAGACAGGCCATGGCTCTGAGCCCTGCACATGACTGTTTTCTTAACTCTCTTCCCGCGGCAGAGAATTTGACGTAAACATGCACAACTGAATTTATAATTAAAATATTTGTAATGTTTTCCCCCCTATGATTTTAGTGATGTTTATGTTTTGGTATAACAGTGTTTAGTGGGTTTTGTTATACCAAAAAACACACAAAATAATAATCTGTGAGAAATTGATAAAATAATTGAGCCACCACAGAAGCAAAATTATATATAGAGAGTGAAAAATGATTTGATTATTCATCCAGTGATTCTTATTGACAAAGTGTATTGGGATCTTCCTTGGCCCTTGCATGAATTTTGTTGTTATCCTTTTAGACAAACACGTAATCCTTTTTATTTTGAGTACATTCTGGCAATTATTTCTCCAGAAAACACAGTGTGCACTGTTGGGTCAGGAGAAGGAGGATGTTGTGAAGAGAAACAGACGGAGCAGATGGAAAGTGTGTATGCAGTCGTTAAAAAGTGTGAGAAGAACGAGGCGTAGAGCGTGCTCAGTGCAGCCGGTAGGTCTCCGCCTCCAACAGGCTGAGACACATGCGGTGTGTACATGTGTGAGTGCATGTGCATGCGTGTACACTGTTTGGGGGTCAGGTTAATTCTGTGAAGCTACGGTTGTGTTTGTGTGCATAATTAAGATCAAGGCACATGAGTGTCAAATGCCCACACACATGCTGTCAACATTCCTCCTCTCAATTGTCGCCGTGCCTTCGACTGCTGAGATTTGTGGGTAAATTCCCACTGTTTTAAGTATTTTCGAGGAAAATATTATAACGAGTATGTGCGCTTTAAATAATAACAATAATCTCCAAAGCAATGTTAGACCCACAAAGTTTTTGTTTAAATTGTATTCTCAATGGACACAGTGTTGTGTGAGGTTTGTCTGGTTAACAGTGTGTTGTCTTAAAACATGTACAACAAGCTTTATTGAAAATAGTAAGGATAAAATGTAGGTTGTGAAAAATGTAACCTTTGCTCAGTGTCCATAGAGAAAATAAATGAGACTTCATAATTGTACTGTTTTGATACTGGACACTAAGGAGAGTTTAATACATTTAAAAGTGGCCATAGCAGCATACAGGTCAAACTAAGGTAAGATTGTGGCGACAGATGGCATTTTGTCTTTGAAAGAAACAATTCCTGTTGGAGCATAATGTACATTTATTACAGCCTGTTTGATATATAAATGATTAAGTAAAGATGGTATTTTGACCAGCATGATGCTAGAGGAAAGGTCAGGTGGTGACAGGATTTGTTCTAAGGGGCACATTCGTGTTCAAGCTTTGCTCTGTAACAATCAACATCGGCACCTCTGTTGTTTCCCCGACACAGACTGCAAGGAATCTGGGTGTGATCCTAGATAACAAACTGTCCTTCACTGCAAACATCGCTGCTACAACCCGCTGCTGCAGATACACACTTTACAACATCGGGAGGATACGTCCCCAGCTGACCCAGAAAGCAATGCAGGTTCTGGTCCAGGCTCTCGTCATCTCACGCCTAGACTACTGCAACTCCCTCCTGGCTGGTCTACCTGCATGTGCCATCCGACCTCTGCAGCTCATCCAGAATGCAGCGGCTCGTCTGGTCTTCAACCTTCCTAAATTCTCCCACACCACCCGGCTCCTCCGCTCCCTTCACTGGCTTCCGGTACCTGCTAGAATCCACTTCAAGACAATGGTACTTTCATACCATCCCTCGCCATAAAAGAGGATGTCGCTATAACTTCTATGAAAATGTTCAAAATGTGCTCAAACTTCACCTGTGTGCTAACAGTGCAGCCGCAAAGACATCTACGGGAGAGTTTTGAGATTTCTTCAAATGTCGTTGCCATGCCAACACAATGCTCAACATGAATCACGGTTTTCTCATAACTTCAGTGAAAATGCTCCAAACGGCCCAAAACTTCACAGGTTTGGTAATGATGCAGCCATCAACGCATCAAAGCGTA
>NW_011341158.1:0-2073 GCF_000735185.1 Notothenia coriiceps
TACTGACATACACCTGAACATCAGTATGTAGTGTCTCTACTTTAAAGAGTCCTCTCCTGCTGATGTTCAGGTGTATATCAGTATGTAGTGTCTCTACTTTAAAGAGTCCTCTCCTGCTGATGTTCAGGTGTATATCAGTGTGTAGTGTCTCTACTTTAAAGAGTCCTCTCCTGCTGATGTTCAGGTGTATATCAGTATGTAGTGTCTCTACTTTAAAGAGTCCTCTCCTGCTGATGTTCAGGTGTATATCAGTATGTAGTGTCTCTACTTTAAAGAGTCCTCTCCTGCTGATGTTCAGGTGTATATCAGTATGTAGTGTCTCTACTTTAAAGAGTCCTCCCCTGCTGATGTTCAGGTGTATATCAGTATGTAGTGTCTCTACTTTAAAGAGTCCTCTCCTGCTGATGTTCAGGTGTATGTCAGTATGTAGTGTCTCTACTTTAAAGAGTCCTCTCCTGCTGATGTTCAGGTGTATATCAGTATGTAGTGTCTCTACTTTAAAGAGTCCTCTCCTGCTGATGTTCAGGTGTATATCAGTATGCAGTGTCTCTACTTTAAAGAGTCCTCTCCTGCTGATGTTCAGGTGTATATCAGTATGCAGTGTCTCTACTTTAAAGAGTCCTCTCCTGCTGATGTTCAGGTGTCTTTTTTCACATTGTGTGCAAAGCCTTGTTAAAACATGCTTTGATCATTAAATCTTATCTTATCTTGAATGTGTAATATGTCTTCCTGCTTTGATCTGCTCTGTATCTTTGCTGCTGTGAATAAAGGAAATATCCTGAGTTCCCCCACAGTGCTGGACATTCATGTTCCTCAGCCGCTTCCTGTCTCTAATGCTGTCTGACAGCCCCCCCCCCCCCTGTGGTAATGCTGTCATAAATTAGCTTCTGCGGCTCCATTAGCTTTCAGCAGCATCAGGACGCCACTTTACCGGAAACCGCCGAGCCTCATGGGAGCTCAGCACGCCATTACCTGCTGCAATTAGTCCAATCAGAGTTTAACACAGACACAAAATAAATAAATATATCACGACGTGGATCAAACCCACACCAGCTGATGTTCATTTATCAACACACTGCAGGGCAATCACTGACCCTCTTCATCACGCGTCTTTATTATGATTAAATGTGCTAATGCTAACTGTTGGTGAGTTTAGGAGGAAGACACGACACAAACACATTATTATTTAGATAATATTTAAAACATATTTATCCTACTTTAACTTATTGTTTACACATTTGGACCCGTTTGTTGTTTTTCAAGTTTTTCTTTACAATTGTTATTATACATTTTTTTATTTATTTAATACATTTAAAAGTCAATACTCATAAGTTGGGAACATTGAAATGTTCCTTGTTTAGTTTTTGTTGATTCTAATGCTTAAATTAATTATTTCTATCAGCTCGAGGAAACAGACAATGTTTTAAATCCTTTACAAGCGTATGGATTATATTTAAGAAGCTATTATAACGTCGGGTTATTTAACATTTCACACATTTCTTCTCTTCATCCTTAAATCCTCATGTAAATGTCAGTGCAGGTTAATAATAATATTCAGATAATGGAAACTGCACTTTAATGTGGAGTAACGTCTCCTAAGTGTTTGTTGTGAAGCTCGACATCGATCGGGAGGAAACTCTATCTGACGGGTCGATATTCTCCCGAGGATTCCCCTGAAACCTGAACACCTCATCAGCAGCAAACTATGTCGGAAAATCAGATGGAAAATCTTCCAAAGATTTACTAAAGAGGTGTGGATGATTTGAACAAATATATGAAATAAATACTGTAAAGAGAATTCAAAAGATATTGTAAAAAATATAAAAGAATATCCTAAACATGTAAGAAAATTGACAAATTATATTCAGTATGTAGTGTCTCTACTTTAAAGAGTCCTCTCCTGCTGATGTTCAGGTGTATATCAGTATGTAGTGTCTCTACTTTAAAGAGTCCTCTCCTGCTGATGTTCAGGTGTATATCAGTATGTAGTGTCTCTACTTTAAAGAGTCCTCTCCTGCTGATGTTCAGGTGCATATCAGTATGTAGTGTCTCTACTTTAAAGAGTCCTCTCCT
>NW_011341159.1:0-3793 GCF_000735185.1 Notothenia coriiceps
TATATATATATATATATATATATATATTTCTATTAATCATTTTCGGCATTCGGTTTTCGGCCAACTGTTTCCTATTTTCGGTATCGGTTTCGGCCAAGAATTTCCCATTCGGTGCACCCCTAAAATGAACCGATTCACCTCATAGGCGGAGTTTGACATTTGCGCTCGGCGGAGCAAACCATTTTTACTGACGTCAGTACACAGTCCCAGCTATTGCGTGCGGTGCTACGAATACAGTAGCAATAAAGCCAGCGTTCACCGCACTGAGTATGACTTCCACATACGAACACAACTCGTCCCATCATGCGCGCCTCATGCCAGCCGTACACACACACTCACATGGAAGGGGCGGTCTCTCCCCCCAACAACAGTGCATTACATAACTGTAAAACGTATCATATAACTGTGCACATCTTATACTTATTTGATAACTACTTTATCCCTTGGTTACTTGAACACGCTACAACATTATTAACCAGTGTCCTACCTTATTAAAATATTGATATACCAAATATTTGTATTGGAACAGTTTTAGACGTAGTAATGCTGTAGCATATTTCAGCCGGGGCAATGTCAAAATGAGTGAATATTGTTTCAACATTGCATATCTTCCCTTTGTAGGGTATTCAATTTAATTTTGGTAGTATTTGCAAATCATTGTATTCTGTTTTGATTCACATTTTACACAACGTCCCAACTTCATTGGAATTGGGGTTTGTAGAACACATTAGAAAGGCAGGACTCACAGGGTAAGTTGTCATCTCTTTACTTCTATAGGTCCAGTCCCAGTTGTCCCAGATCCAGACTCAACAGCAGCAGAATCAGAACCAGCTGACCCAGAGTCAGAAAGAGCTTCAGCAAGCCAAGACCCATAGCCAGCAGGTAAGAAGAACTGCCAAGATCACAGCAGCACCTGGCAGAGATGAATGTCTCTATAACCCAAGAACCAAAATAAATCCACTTGACAAAAGAGCCACCTGACTAACTTTGACTTTAAAGTTCCAGAACCAGTTGAAAGCAGCTCAGTCTCAGTCTCAGGCCCGGCAGAACCAGATCCAGCAGATCCAGAGGGAGCTCCAGCAGGCTAAAGAGGCCCTTCAGCAGAACCTGCTCAATCAGAAGGAGCTACAGCAGACCAATCAGAGCAGTCAACAGAGCCACAACCAGGAAGTCAGCAACCTCAAGACTGCTCTCAGCCAATCAGAGAGCAAGGTTAGGAGCCTTCTTTTTCTTGATATCTTCATTTATTGTTTGACTACTAAAGCGCCTTACAATACGTACTAACATTTAGAAAACATTAAGAATACTGTTACACACAGTATAGGAGGCATTTTTTGAGGTGCTCAAGAACGAGTCTTTCCTAAAAAAAAAACTGCATTTACAATTATTGTCACCAGGACAAACATAACATTTTGCGTCACAATGCTAAATATTGACTATAAACAGAGGTGCACACAACTTTCTCAGTGAGGTACTCAGATGAGTACCTGGAGTCAGTGTTTGGTACTCCAACTTCTGGCTCCCCTCAAAGTTCCCATGAAGCCCTCTGTATCGCGAATATCAGCGGGGGGGTGGGGGGTGCTAGTGGAGTATGAAGCCCCCTGTATCGCGAATGTCAACGGGGGGGGGTGGTAGTGGATTGCAGAGCTTCGTGACCACAGAGCGTGTGAACGTTGTGATCAGCTGTTTTAGCGCAGTGCTGCTGTACAGACCGACGTTAACAGCAGCCCTGTCTGTGCACACGGAGACCGACTCTGTCGTCCGGTGATCTAACCGCATTCTGGAAAAGCTTCACATGTATGTCGGTACACAAATGCTCTTTTTGACACAAGTGACGGTACGCATTTCAGATTGTTGCCGCGCATGCGTACCTGCTTACCACTTATGTGCACCCCTGACTATAAATGTATTATTAAAAGTTTACTTCCTTACTTTAATATTTGTCCTGTGATAAAAACCAGGTTCAGCCTTTCTTTCTTGTACACTTACTGAGAACATATTTAAGTCATAATACCTTTTTAATTCAAACTGTTTGATTTCTGTAACATAAAAGGTCAGTTTCTTCCCAAAAGGATCATGCTGAGGATTATTTTCAATACTTACTAACAAGTGTGCTTACCTCGTAACAGGTGACTGAGATTCAGGGCCGCCTGGACAGCCTGCAGAAGGTTTGGAAAACCTTTTTCTTCTAGAAACAGCACTACCACTAGTGGTGATACATCTGTATTATTCAAAGAGAGTACGAAGTCATTGGATTAATCTACTTGATAGAAGTATGGAGCAACTTTAGTAAGGGTTCAACGTCATTAGTTAGCCAGAGTTTACCTCTAATGGTTGGCATTTAGTCCTTTTTCAATCAATTGATTTTTCATTACAATTCATCAGTGCAACCAATGAATCTGTATCTTTTATTCACAAGTGTTTCTCCCTTAATCCATTTTCCTCATCCTTCCCTACTTTTTTGCCAACCCAAGTTATTTCCTTTCCTTCATATCCAATTCACCTGCAACCGGGTCTCTATTTTTTAAAATGTCTCATTACTAATTGTCCCTTTTTTGTCAGATGTTTGAAGAGCGTGAAGCCGACAACAAGCGTCTGCAGGAGCAGCTAACTGAAGCTAACAAAGCTAACCGAGCAACGCAGGCCTGCCAGAACCAGAGTTCCCCGTCCATCCAGGCCAGTGATGCTAACGTTGTTACTGACGCTAACCATGCCCAACAAGAGGAGCTTGCAAAACTCAGACAAGAGGTACTTCATAAATCACAATTTATATTATTGGTTTTTTTGCATTTCATATTGGGGTTGTAGTATACCTTTGATCATGTCGGAGTAGCAGTTTGAGTTGTTTGTTGTTCCCCTGCAGATGTCTGAAAGCAAGGCCAGAGAGGAGCAGCTCAAAAAGCAGATAGCTGACAAAGAGGAAAAGACTAAAAAGGTCTTCATGGGAGCCAAGACCAAAATCAACCAACTAAACAGTAAGTCCCATGAGCATGTACACTACATTGAAAACATGCTGAAGCTCCTTTGTTCCTTTGCCTTAAAGAGCAACTTGCAGGTTAGAGACACCAGTGAATAAATGTGTAGGAAAATGATGAATACACTAGATTTGTAAATGGCTTGATGGAAAGCAGGTGTGTAGTCGGAGAGGGTGCACAGCTGATAGCAGCAGGTGAGTGGAGGTTGAGCCGGGAGCCAGGAGTGACAGCCACCACGCACACACAAACAACACAGACAGGGGGAAACAAACAAACACAAAGGAGACGGCTGGAGCAGTACAGCCAGAACAGCGTTACCTAATGCAACTCCACCCTAGGTCTTACGGTGCCGTGTACCGGAGGGGAGAGAGAGAGAGCAGCGAAGGGGGGGAGAGAGATGTAATACGGTTTCTTGATAAAGCTGTGGAGACGGAGTATGTGCTGCAGGGAGGTGGATGCACAATGCACCCAGGAACCAACGCTAGCTCCGGTCCTTTTCTCGTGAGGGAAACTGTGGACTCGATGCCCTGACAGGCTGGAGTTTGTGCAACCTGCACAAACACAAGCTCACCATGATTACAAATGGTGAAATGCAATGTAAAATTACCGAAAAAATACCAGCTCACTAAATCACAACCGCTCAAACCAACTACAAACTACTACCGCGGATTGGGCAGAGAACAAGTCCGAGAAAGTTAACTCCCACATGTGACGTAATATGACGCGTTTGACGTATGACGTTAAAAGAAGCAGTTTTTAGTAGCAGAGCTCAAAACAGCTCCTTTCCCTCTGAATTCCTGCCCTTACTGTATGTCTTG
>NW_011341160.1:0-2084 GCF_000735185.1 Notothenia coriiceps
CCAGCATGCAGACAAGACGCTGGGCTCTCACCGCCCCAAACAATCACCATTAGGTGGGCCATGACAGAGCTTTTCCACACCGTGCGACGGACTGAAACAGCTGCTGACAGGCCCATCTCCCCCGGCCCGCTGCGGTCTGCTGCCATGCTCTGATTGTGACACCGGTTTTCGGATAAGGTACTCTCAGGACATACCTAAAGATGACAGCCCGATAAACAAAATACCTAATGGCTTTTCCTACATTTGATTCAATTTCCCCCGAGATCCAGGCACTGCTAACTTGTTTCCATCTCGTACTCTTATCTGGTGATCACAGCTTATAACCTTAACATGATGCAATGGATGTCAGGGTTAATATATCGAATTTTTTTTCTTTTCTCAAACGGTAATTACAGAGCAATTATGGATAAATCTCAGGGTAGGATGCATTCATACTTTCACTAATCCAGACATGGAGCCGCTAAACATGTAATTACCTTATAAAAGAAGTATGCCCAATTTACATGCACTCAACAAAATGTAAGGGCAGGTAATGTGGTGATTTTCACCAAGATAACTACTGGGATCAGGTGTTTACGCACTACACTAATCAGTGTTGAAGCATGTTGTGAAGAGCCTGTATAATGAGCTCCAGGAATTATAACAGTAATTTAATGTTCCCGTCGGCAGACTGTTACCTCACCTTTACCGCTATGGTGTTGACGGTGAATACAAATATGTGTACTCATGATGTATGGTGGCGAAATATGACATGTTTTGATGAAAAGGGGGCTTGCAGGTGGGTTGCAAAGTCCCCTCCTCCCTATGCTTACAGGAAAAAGCGACCAAGCCCATATTGCATACATTGCTGTGCACTTCATAATTTGGCAACTGTAGTGTTTGATGCATTTCACTCAAGTGAGTCATGGTTGGAGTGGAGCCCCGTGCCAAGGAGGTGTTGGGTTTGAGTGTTCAGAATGAGGCGGAGAGCGTGAGGTGACATGTTCTGCTGGTACAGAGGATATGTGAGATACTCCTGTAATGAGTGCTTTGTGAGATAATGGTATGCACGAGCCCGCCTCCTGCTATGTTCCCTCACACGGCTCCACGGGCAGTAACAGCGGGAGGAACAATGCCGAAACATGTCATGGAGACGAGCTCGGGACGCATGTGGCGCTCGAGGAGGGCGTGGTGGAGCGGGTTGAGAAATATAATCTGATTTACACATGGCAGGTGATTGAGTTGCATTAGATAAAACTTAAGTACTCCTCTAAATCTGATCCAAATAAGACATCTCACTGGGTCTCTCATATGTGTTAAAGCAGTGGTTCTCAACTGGTGGGTGGCGACCCAAAAGTGGGTCGCGGACCCGTTTCGAGTGGGTCGCAGATGTGAGTGAAGAAAAAAAAATTGGAATTCTTTTCTTTTTTTTGGGGGGGGGGAAAGTCAAACTTTTATTTTGAAGGCCGGATTTTCTAACCCTGTGCATGCAGTCGGCGTTGGACTGGAAGTACTGGAGACCATAAACGGTTTTGAAAACTTCTGCCACGTAGTGATCATCTTCTCAATAAAATATCTTTTTTTTTTTCGAGTCTTCTGGCCAATCAGAATCAAGATTGTTGCCGGAAGTCCCCACGGAGAATAACTTTGCGGTAGAACTCTTCTTTATACATCCATGGGTACAACTTCAGATACAAATGAACACGTAATGAAATATGACCCCCAGTTTGATGATTGACAGGTCACAGAACAATGGGAGCTATCTACCCTTACAATTTAAAGTAAATCACACAGACTATCTCCTCTTTACTCTTCTCGCAGCAAGATAACCTGATTTCCTGTTTGTTTTTTTATCATGTTTTGTTGCCTATTAGCGTTTTTCTTTCTTTTTTTAACAAATTGTACGGTGTCCTTGGGTGTCATGAAAGGCGCCTAAAAATAAAATGTATTATTATTACTATGTAAATGTGGTCTTTAAACAAACAAAACATTTACTGACTTTTTTGGATAGCTTAAAGTAATGTTGTACAATTACAACCGGGGGCCTTACAGGTTAAGGGCTATTGTTTATTGTTATTTACTTTAAGACGTTTATTCTTAACCAA
>NW_011341161.1:0-3211 GCF_000735185.1 Notothenia coriiceps
CAGAGCTGCGTGTCTCCGTCCTGTCAGATTAGACTTCACTCTCGTTTATGTCCATATCGAGAGAAAGATAAATAATCTGAATTCAGTGTGCAGTTTACTTTGACGCGGGGGTGAGCAGCCCGTCAGTATCAGGGTTAGTCAAAATGAATCCCTTGGCGGTTCTAGTGTTAATTTACAGTTGTCTTCTATTAGCAATGCTTAATCGATTTGAAACTAAGTTTGAACGTACAGCTTTAAAGGTGACCTATCATGCAAAATGCACTTTTGTACGTCTTTTATACATGAATGTGTGTCCCCGGTGTTCCAGGGAACTCACCAAGTGTCAGAAAACACAACCCTCTCTATTTTCCTCCATACCCAAATCTCTTAAAAAGGGGCTGGAACGGATCTGATACGGACTGATCCAGATGTGAACACTTCTGTGACGTCACAGAAGTGGCACTACAGCTATTGGGCCTACTCCACCAATCAGGAGGAGACAGCCACGGACATTGCCGTTCGAAAGCGCTGGAGACGCTGTAGTACATATGCCAGGCCTGTAGATGGTGCTGTTCTCACAGAATCAGCCCATGCAAAGACAGTGTTAAATTGAGCGAAATGAGGAATGGCTAAAATGCATGATCTGTTTGGTATTTTGAAAAATAAAAAGTATAAATATGTCTTATATAGGTATGGTCCTACACTATATTACTCAAATATAGCATGATAGGTCCACTTTATCTTAAATTCTTAAATATAAAATAATAATTTTTTTAATAAATCTGAATCAAAATAATAATAATCATACCAATGTAACAATGTTATTATAGTTTTTGATATATAATAATAGCAATACATTAATAATATTTATTATTATTATTGTTATTATTATACTGTTGCTATAAAACATTTTAATACAATTAAAAACACATGGATGCAATACAATCTAAATATTCACCACTCTACAGCATTTGCTAAAATAGCCCTTTATTATCACAGATGCCATGACTTCTTTCTTTTTTTCTTTTTTTTGGCAATGGTTAGCCAGACTGTATTTTTGCAAGGAATTTCCTCAATGGATTATTCGATGCATTAACAGTCAGTAGTTAGTTAATGGTGAAACACAAGAAGTTTTATATATTATAACATTTTTTTTTTTACAGTATAGAAGCTTATCCTATACATGCCACACAATGCAAGTGATTAATTACATTTATAAAATAAACATGATAGCATTCCAATACCTTGTTTTGAGTCTCTTTTATCATTATTCAACACACGGTTAGACTGAAGTAAACAAATGTTAGATATTACAATTCCAATCATTACAGGTGGATAACCGAATCAATGTTACCATTCCTCTTATTGGAGCTTTTTTAAAGGTGGCTGTCTTGGGGAAAAGCACAACCTGCTTCTTCCTGTCGACTCTGGCTGTTGCAGCCAACCATGGAATAAACAATTGCCTAATATTACAAATGTCCAATAAATGGTTTTGTGGGGCTTCATTTCCTGGTTTTGAGAAAGTTGTCCAGCCCTTAATCTGAAAGGTTTTCCTCATATCAATAGCAGTGCCATCGTCTGTCTGTGTTCTGACCTTGGCCTGACAGATTCAATCTGGATGGCAAACTGTTTTGGTTTGCCTGGGAAATGTGAGAGTAAATTAATCCTGTAGGGTTAAAAGAAGGAGATGGAAACTATTAGGGTTAAGCTTTTTGTGGCTTGCCAAGAATATGGGATGACTTTAGGGGACAACAACAAATTAAATGGAGAATTCATAGATTAGAGATCTATCCCTACAGGGTAACATTTGGCCTGCGGAGATGACTGTAGAGAAACCTCAGTGCAAACAGGCATTACTGAACACATTAACATCACTGGGTAATTCCGTATTTGTGGTATGAGGGCATGAATTATATATGCATTGGGAGTCACAGCTGCTATGAAACCCGCCTACTTAGTTCAGCAGTATAACTGATTAATTAATGGGAAGCTGTCAAGACAGGTTCCAGGGTCACTGTACTCTCTGAAGGTAGGAAGAACTTAAAATGAATGATGAATCACATCTTAAAACAAAGGACGACAAAAACGTTAAAGGAAGATTCACATCAAAATTGGGTCTTGAATCTTGCTTTCAAAGCCAGTGGAAGGGCCATACAATTACAACATATGTATTAGAAGCTTCTATAATCAATATTGCATTATTAACAATGGAAGTACTAGAAGTTATGGAAGACATCAAGAAGACATCATTGGTTGGTGGACCATGAGTTTCCCATGTTGCCATTTTGGCCTTTACCCTTTTGGTTTTTATAATGAGGGTCAAGTTCAGAAAAAAACTAAGCAAGTCATATTAAGCTGACAGAAATACAGCCAACCTACATGAGCTGAAAATACAAAGTGAAAGGGTCAACATGTTAAGACAGAAACATGGAGAGTTCCTAGACTGAACAACAACCTAGCACCATCTCAATGTTATTCCTTAGAAAGCAGCCATGTCTAAGGCATATCGCTAATTTATCATTTAGTTGTCTCTAAATGGTACCAACATTTGCAAATTGAACATCATGCTGTTTCGAAGAAGATATGGAACTAGTCATTGAGACCATAAATGCATAAGTTAAATGTTTACTCACCTAATAAACCAAGTGAGAGGTGGGGTAATTTTCTCATGGACTTTATACAATCTGACTTAAAGGAGACGTATCATGCAAAATGCAATTTTTTTTTAATGTCTTTTATAAATAAATATGTGTCCCTGGTGTGTCAGGGAACTCACAAAGTGTCAGAAAACTAAACCCTCTCTCTTTTCCTCCATACCCAAATCTCTAAAAACGGGTACAACGGAGCTGATCCAGATTTGCGTCCGATATGACGTAATATCAGAAATGTCGGCTGGCTTTACACCCACGGTCCTATCAGAAACGTTGCTATCAGAAACAATGCCCGACTGTTTTGGACGTAATATGGTCTTTGATTACATTAGCAAGCATTGCTAACTCTCAGAGCTAACGCTGGAGAGAATAAGTGTACAAAAGCAGGGAATAATAAAAGGAACTCGCCTTGTGGTAAACCCGCAAGAGAAAGAGCATTTGAGCTCCATACTGTTTCAGAAATAATCCTTGATGTGGTTTGGAACTAGGGGTGCACCGAATGGGAAATTCTTGGCCGAAACCGATACCAAAAATAGGAAACAGTTGGCCGAAAACCGAATGCCGAAAGGCCGAAAATGATT
>NW_011341162.1:0-1759 GCF_000735185.1 Notothenia coriiceps
CACACACACACACACACACACACACACACACACACACACACACACACACACACACACACACACACACACACACACACACACACACACACACTCCTATAGATTGCTTAAATGTATTTATACAGCACATTTCAATTACGATGAACTCAAATTGCTTTACAAAAATATTTTAAGAAATGACATCTACAAACAGTAATTAAAAGCCAAGTGATAACACAATTAAAATGGGTTTTGAATAAGACAGGTATGAAATACGAGAATAAAAGCAACAGTGCAGTGTAGGATATGAATAGTTATTTGATGTAATGAAACGCAGCAGCAAAAAGGAAAAAGTCTTCAGCCTTGATCTAAAATAAGTAAGAATTAAAGATGTTTTCTGATAGTTTAGTCCAGATATTATTTTTGATATGATTTTATTTTTGTTTGTTTTTATTATGCCTCCTGTAGCACCTTGGGATTGCTGTTGGCAATGAAAGGTGCTTTAAAAATCGAAATTATTATTATTATTATTATATATGGAGCACAATAACTCCCCGATGATTCTCCATGTTTATATTTTAACTCTGGGATAAAAGAAGACCCAGAAGACCTGAGGGTTCTTGATGGTTCATAATGTCGCATAAACCATTCAATGCTTTATAAAACCAGCAGCAGTATTTTGAAGTAAATTCGTCTTCGACAGGAAGCCAGAGTAAAGATCTTTACTTCTTTCCTCCCTCAGTGTGGCTCGGCAGAGTACATGGCTCCAGAAGTCGTGGAGGTGTTCACCGACGAGGCCTCTTTCTACGACAAACGCTGCGACCTCTGGAGCCTCGGGGTCATCCTCTACATCCTGCTGAGCGGCAGCCCCCCCTTCACAGGACACTGCGGCTCAGACTGTGGCTGGGACCGGGGGGAAACCTGCAGAACCTGCCAGGTACGCATGGCCTCCGTACACACTGACATGTGACACTCCCACCACTCACTTCTGATGGAGGCAACTGGCCACTCAAGTCTTATATGATAGGAAACTGCATTTCAAGATTCAAGGCTTTTATTGTGATGTGTGCATAGCTACAGTGTAGACATACCAAGGGAAAGCTTAGGTCACAGGCTCCTCCAACAGTGCAACACAATAAAACAGATAACATAGTGCAAGGAGAGTCTACATATAAGTAATTGGAATATGATATATTGGATAAATCATTAATAAGTTGCAAACAGATGAATGTTATGGATGTTCTTTCAAAAGTTCAGGCGTTTCACAGTCTTATGGCCTGTGGGATGAAACTCTGTGGGTTTTGAACTGAGTCACACAAAAAGAAGACCTTAAGATCCCCTTGGTTCCTAGAAGCTTTTTATGCATGGGTTGCTCTATGCATATGATATAGTTAGCAACAAGATAGTGTATCCGCTATAAATAATATCTGCACGCTGCAGTTGCTGTGTTGCCCAACACTTTCCTGGTGATAGTCAACATGCCTCTAAATCTAGTCTAATCTAATCTAAGGGTAATCTTTAAACCATTAAGTAAGTGTCTGTATAGCTTGATTTAGGTGTGACTGCATATGGGTATCGCATGATAAGAACTTAATTCTGGGTTTTAGTTCTCTGCATTATTTAGTCACCACCACTTCAAAGTCAACTTTATTGTCAATCTTTCAGTTTGTGTGTACAGACAGAGGGATCGAAATACCGTCTCCCACAATCCTGAATACAAAAATATAAAATATATATATATAAAAAATATGTATGCAAATATGTGTGTGTGTGTATATATATA
>NW_011341163.1:0-2423 GCF_000735185.1 Notothenia coriiceps
CGTTAGAGAGTGGCACACTTGTTAGCCTGTTCCATTCTTCTTTGTTTTCCGAAGCCGTGGCTTGGAAGTATACTTGCTTCGTTTCTGAAGGAAGTGACTTGGAAGTATGCGACTACCAAGCCAGTATCCTCGCGATTGAGAAACGGCCACTGTCTCCCATGTCTTGTTGCCAGTTCGTTTCGTCCCATGTGCCTAACTGCCAGCGTGAAGTCCATGTTTTTTCTGCTAAGAGCTAAGAACCAAGTTTTGGAATTTACTTTATCCTTTGCATTTTTTATACTATGTTAACCTTTTCCTCGTAAGAGTGTTTGTTACCTTAACCTCTGCGGAGAGCTCACAGTGCCACTTTTTTCAGTAAAGACTTTCTTTTGTACTTTCTTTGTCGAGTCGTGCTTTTGGGTTCATACTGGTTTGCCTAGCCGTGACACCTCGTCCCTCTTACAAACAACCAAACACATTGTCCTTAACTTGCCGCTCTATTTAAGCTGCCAAGTTTGCCTTCCTCTGCCTCGCTATTGCTGCTGCTGCCACTGCTGCGTTCATGCTCCTGTGTTTCATGTTGCTGATGCTCGCCTGCCCCACCACCGCCCCAGCTTCCATCCCAGCATCCACCTGTAGGCTCGGGGGATAGTTATCTAATCATCACTCAATGTCCTATGTACATCTGTGGAGTGATGATGCCCGAGCTTAGACGCCAAATTTAAACTATATACTGCTTCTAATAAACATATTAAGAAACACGTGAGTTGTCTGACTGAAATAGACCTACTAAGACAAAACATGCTGCAAACCACTGTAAAAAAAACAGACACACTGCACAAAAATAGGCTGTAGTGAAATGAACATTTGTGACAAGAAATGTGCTCAAACCTGGAACATAATACATGTAATCATTTACAGCACTTGTTGTAATGTTTAACCAAGCAAAAATGTTTCAGGGGAAGACACATTTAAATGAGCGACTCAACTAATTATTTAGATGTCTTAAAGCACAGCACAGATGGGCCTCAAACAGTGGGAGACAGTGTACACAGGCACCACTAATGCACCAACACTGAAGAATTTAGCCAGACAGAAGTGTGGCGTCACAACCAGACGCCTGCCTCAACTTAAGCACTCTGTTACAGTCTTACGCTCCCCAGCTAGTTCAGAGAAAGGGCAGTTTCTGAATCAAATTCTCTCTGGCAGAGATTAGAGTTTTTCTATTTGAAAAAAAAAAGAGTAAAAAAACTCCCCACTGTGCTGCTTTAGAAGCTTAGTGGAATATTGAGCCGATGAGACCGTTAGATGATAAAAGACAACAGTGATGTGTTAAAACCTCAGCCAGAAAAAGACAAGTACATTAGAAGACTGCAAACTAATTACAATTGAATGGTAGATTGCACAGGCGGCTCTACTGGGTTATAGCTTCTCTTAGTAGATGCAATGCTCATAAGGACTTATTAACACATTATGAATCTATTAGAATCAGAACATGTTAATCTAATATGGTAAATCTCTGAGAGTTTATATTTTGTTAATCTGATAATGGAATATAAAAAGCATGTGCATGAACAGTGGCAACATACAGTAGATTATATTTGACTAGGGTATAATACAGAGTCCTGAGTTGACCCGGGTCCACTTTTAGCTAATGAATTGAATTTAAATGCCATATCTCTGACAGTACAATTCAATTTTCTCCTCAAGTAATTGGACGTGCTAAATCTTATATATCTCATCAGTCTGAACACCTTACATCACGTTTTGATAAAAAAAATAGACAAAGGCAATACCAATATTAGATATTAACTCCAACAGTCAACAACTCAGCTGGAGCTCCATTTCAATCCATTTATATCCAACGTAATCTCCAATGAGGAGCACAGTGAGTGATTTCACGGTCCTCACTCCCTCATATGACAGAATGGGATATCTGGAATCAGTAAGTAAGACAGCTGTTCAAATATATTGGATTAATTTGTTCAGCGGCACCAAACAAAGCCAATGGTTTCAATTGTGCAATTTGGAAAGTCCTTTGGCGTGGAAAACACCAAATCCAATCTAATCCTATTGTTAGAAATTTAAAATCAATGTTTTGATGGTATAATGTAGCTTAAACATACCGTCAGTTTAAACGCTCTTTTATACTGAAAAACCAGAAATTATTGTGCACAAGCAGTTAAGCTTTTATTCTGAAAATCCTTCATCTACGGTTAGCATTTAGCATGTGGCTCATATACGATTTCCTAAAGAGGTGAATTGAGTAGCGAAATGACATGGAGTGGTGAAAACCGAAACCTACTGATTTAACACTACAACTATAGATGTCGAGATACTACCATGCTGAATATTAAATGAAAGTACAGTTTATTTGAATACACTATTGTTTACAGACGAGAGTAGCATGTGACAACATCCGGAATGACCGGAAACCAAACCAG
>NW_011341165.1:0-4754 GCF_000735185.1 Notothenia coriiceps
GTTATCAAACTCGTGGTTCCCAAAAGCCTGGGAGAAAAAAGCAAAGCATGGATTCAGGAGAGGACTCTTTAAAGTAGAGACACTACATACTGATATACGCCTGAAAATCAACAGGAGAGGACTCTTTATACTGATATACACCTGAACATCAGCAGGAGAGGACTCTTTAAAGTAGAGACACTACATACTGATATACACCTGAACATCAGCAGGAGAGGACTCTTTAAAGTAGAGACACTACATACTGATATACACCTGAACATCAGCAGGAGAGGACTCTTTAAAGTAGAGACACTACATACTGATATACACCTGAACATCAGCAGGAGAGGACTCTTTAAAGTAGAGACACTACATACTGATATACACGTGAACATCAGCAGGAGAGGACTCTTTAAAGTAGAGACACTACATACTGATATACACCTGAACATCAGCAGGAGAGGACTCTTTAAAGTAGAGACACTACATACTGATATACACGTGAACATCAGCAGGAGAGGACTCTTTAAAGTAGAGACACTACATACTGATATACACCTGAACATCAGCAGGAGAGGACTCTTTAAAGTAGAGACACTACATACTGATATACACCTGAACATCAGCAGGAGAGGACTCTTTAAAGTAGAGACACTATATACTCTTTAAGACCCTAAATGCCTTCAGTAATAGTATATCATATGTATTTGGGACACCGCTACACTTGAACATAAACTGACCTCAGACCTGCATCTACCTCCTAACAGCCAATCAGAAAGCAGCTTTTTGACAGGTAGTGAAGTTTTAACGTGGATCCATAAACTAAAGTGTGCGCAGACGGTTTATGTTGTGTCGCCCTGTAGCAATAAGATCTGTTTCCACATCCATAACCCCTGAAATGTCACTGTGTCACGTCTTATTGCTAATTATATGTCAATGTGGACGCCCGTGTTCTCCCCTCCTTCTTCTACATCTATCCTTTTTGTATCATTTTATTCTTTTACACTTGACTGTCTATGATCTCGTGCAGGTTACTAAGGATTACAGACTGGCAAGGGTTTCTGGTCCATTGACATATAATGACATTACAACTGCTTCATCGGAGGGGAGGAGGGACATTTGGACAGACAGAGAGAGAGGCTGGGATGAAGCAGAAGCTATTGATACAGGTCAGAATAGACCTCCTACACAACTATCAAAAATAATACAAAATACAGCATAAATAACTACATCTGTGCCGGCCACAAGGTTTGTTTTTGGTCTATTTTCTTAATCCGTCACCGAGCAGAGAGGCATCATAACCGCAGTTTCTGTAGCCTTCTGAGTTCTGGAAATCAATGAATAGATAAATATAAAAAATATAGGTAGCAAAGCAAGGAGATGTGTTAAAGGGACTAAAAGGTTTATTTCAGCTTTGCAACGTACGACATCCACACATTTGTCCTTCATTTTAATCAAAAATGAAACACCATGACTGCGATAACATATCTAATAACCTTTATTGAATTGTTATGTATAATATTATTCATATTTCTCTTAATATAGGAGCTCAGAAAATGTGGCAGCTGTAGTTTAATTACCCGCCACTAATTAAAAACAAAGCTTAAATGAGACTTTTTGCCGTTACAGTTTGTTAAAACTTCCAACGATAAAAACAATAAATCGAAAATCATACAATTATTTCCAGAACCTGATGTTGCAGCTCTTTGATGAACAAACAGCCCTATTCGGTTAAGGAACAAAACAAAAAAACACACTTTGCTTTTAATTGTTAGTGTATTTGCATGTTGGTGTCTCTCTATGCAGACGACATGTTCATTCAACGTTATCTCTGCATTAGAAACCCTCGTGGTTCTCACGGTGCCTTTTTCTGTTTCTCCCTGCTCTGTTTCCCTTCATCTTTAACTGTGTACACATTTCATAAGGGCTCACGTTACTTTACGTGTTGTTGACATGTTGAACAGGAGAAATAACGGTTACACTGTGAGGGGAAACCCTAAAACAGCTCCGTGCCTTTTCATGCACGCCCTCTTACAATATTACATGTAGCCTATTTAAACCTGGAACGACTCAACAAGAAAGCACGAGTTCTTATCCTTAAAACATACTTTTGAAATGTTTCTGACACATACGTTGAGTCAGTATTGAGATCTATCATCAAACCGTTTTATCCAAGTCCTTTGAGCACATTTAAATGTAAAAGATATGTTTCAGTTGCAGAATTGCTCATGAGGAAGAAATTAAAGACATAAATATGTTGAAGTTTGACATTTTACACAACGCTGCGTTAAGAAAACTCATATTTTCAAAGTTCTACTTCCAGATTAGCCTCACAAAACCAGATTACTTAAAAAAACTCAGATTATATTCCAAGATAATGGGATTTGTTGTTAGCTAATTTAGCACATTAGCCTTGCAAAGCTACGTTGGTTCCAAAAGCATCCAGCGAACATTCAAACTAGAAGTTAAAACGTATAACTTTTATTATGTTCCCCAGAGCAACCGCTGCACTTTAGCTAAGTAGCCATGATGGCGGTCATTAAAATAATTGTCAGAAATTATGAGTGCACCGTCCAGTTTATAAAGCCCTTTACCATTCTCCTCTGACTCAGTTATTCCACAGAAATAGAAAGTGTAAGAGCAGGATTACGCAGCTTGAGACCCAGCAGGTCAGCTGCAGGTTTGACACAAAGGTTAAGAAGACAACCTCCAATCACAGAGCTTCACTTAAACATCACTTAACCAATTAACTGAAACATGTCCACTTCAGATATTGAGGACAAACTCCTCTGACAGCGTCATTTGCACTTCAGCTACTGTAGTGTAGACATGTCAATGAAAAACGTAGGCTCCTCCAACAGAGCCTCATGAATATATACAGGACACACAACTAATAAAACAGATCAATAGTGCAAGAGGATATTTTGAGATGTGCAAGTAAATACAAAGAAAGATTAAAAACAGAATAGAAATAGTGCAAGAAAGTAATAATAATAATGATCAAACAATCAGACAATCTAAAACTGAACGTATTCAACACTTCCTCACACAGTCCACTTCAACGCATGAACATCTAACGGATTATTACTTAGGAAATGGAAGAAATATCTAATTGAACACAATATGAAACAGATCAAAGAAGAGAATGTTTTGAGATGTGCAAGTAAATACAAATAGAATAGAAATAGTGCAAGAAAGTAATCACATAATCTAAAACTGAATAAATTGCCTGTAATACTTGTCCTCACACAGTCCACTTCAACGCGTGGACATCTAAAGGANNNGATTATTACTGATCAAACAGATCAAATAAAATAGTGCAAGGGAATGTTTTGAGATGTTCAAGTAAATAGAAATAGAAATAGAATAGAAATAGAAATAGAATAGAAATAGAATAGAAATAGAAATAGAAATAGAATAGAAATAGAAATAGAATAGAAATAGAAATAGAAATAGAAATAGAATAGAAAGTAAGGGTCCAAAATGAACCAGAGCTCAGCCCACTCCACAGTCCTTTATTTGCAAAGTCACAGGAGGGAGAGTGCTTTAAAATCCCTCCTCCACTCATTAGAGGAAGTTGTTTGTGAGGCTTTCAGACTTCCCTCCTCTGCACTTACATCCTCAGCCTGTCTTTAACGACCAGCTGAGGTTTTAATCCCCGGCATTTATTTATTCAGGGCTAGCCGCCAGTTTTGAGGGCGCTGAAAACATATTTTAATGAGACGCCAGTCGGGAAACAATAGCCCGAACGGAGATGTTTTAATTGTCTCTGAGCGGAGGGAGAGAGATCTTTCAGACAACAAACACGTCGTATTTGTATACGTTGGATAAGGTTTGAAAAGCTGCAGACAGATGCTCAGCCTCGGAGGATCAAGATCTGGAGAATCTGAGCTTTCCTCAAGTGTGTTTTCACACAGGATGTGCTTCCTCACTCTCTACCTCAACAAACAGCCTTTTCATCTCAGATCAAAACCAGCTGTGGTGCTGTCATTGTAATAAACCTGGACTGATTTGCAAGAAAGGAAAAACTATTTAGATATCTGTTTATAGTTCAGGCAAAACAACCGTGAGCTAATCTTGAAATTTGCTAAAAATAATATCATTTAAACACAGAATGTCCTTTTTTAGACGTCAGAGCTAAAATCTAAAATCAGGGAATGTCCTGTGGCTCCTTCAAAATAATAGGCATGTAAGAACAGTTTTATTTGCATTTACGGAAACGTTTCAATCGTAAAAATCTAAAATTATAATGAAATAATCAAAAGGATCGCTTACAGCATCTTCTATTCATAATGTCCTCACACAAGCATGAACACCTAAAGGATTATTACTTATAGAAAATGGATGAAATATCTAAATGAACATAATCTGTGGGCGTCAGGGTGGGTTTGTAAATAACTTCTGAATATCTAATAATGTGTGTTTTAATATGTAAATGTGTCATGTGCATTGTTCTGAATATCACTTGTGTCACTTTGATGAGTTACTGTGACTAATACCATTTACCTCTGAGTGGAAGTGAAGCCAATGCTGGAGCCAAGCCACGATGCGTTCAGGGACACGTGCTGCGTGTAGGGACACGTGATGCGTTCAGGGACACCTGCTGCGTTCAGGGACACGTGATGCGTTCAGGGACACCTGCTGCGTTTAAGGGACACGTGATGCGTTCAGGGACACGTGCTGCGTTCAGGGACACGTGCTGCGTTCAGGGACACCTGCTGCGTTCAGGGACACGTGCTGCGTTCAGGGACACGTGCTGCGTTCAGGGACAC
>NW_011341165.1:5056-7557 GCF_000735185.1 Notothenia coriiceps
TTAAAAAAACTCATATTTTCAAAGTTCTACTTCCAGATTAGCTTCATGAAGCCAGATTACTGTAAAAGAAAATCTGCCTTGATTCCAAAATAATGGATTTTTTTATTTTAAACTCTGTAAATACCCGATATAAACAGACTGCTTTCTTCCACGCAGCTCGGACGTGGAGAGCGTGTCGATCAGGCGGTTAAAAGGCGAGTCACGCGTCCCTTCTTTGTTTTTACACCTCGTCCTTTACCTTCCTCTGACCCAGAGTACGGAGGATCGACGGGGAAACACTCAAGTGTCTATTAATGCCTAACAAGTATGCATGGCTGCAGTCAGCGGGATGCAGAGTCAGCCGATGTTGTGATTAAATTGTTCAGATAGCGGACCGATTCTCTGATCCTGATGCAGAGATTGTTCAAGGGCAGGAGGGAAACGCTCAGAGCAGGGGGAGGGAACAACAAGAGATTACTCTAAAGGTTAAATTGAGAAAACACGGCGGAAATATCTGTAAAAAACCTCAAAATCTGAAAAACCGTTTGTTTTACTTGAACATGAATCTGTCTGTAAACCCAACGAGAACAATACGTTTACTTGGAAGCAGGAACTCAAGATTGAGATTCAATCAGAAGTCGATGATTGCTTCAACAGGAATCCTTCATGAAGACCTTTTTCTGAGATCAATGTATTTGTATGGATGGTCCTCTTTGAAATAAATACATAATAAACCAAAAACCTTGAGCAAACCTGAGACAAATTATAAAGAAAGACGCAGCCTTGGCAAGAGCGGAGAGAATCAAAAAGTGATTATTCTAAAGGTCAAGTTGAGAAAAACACTGAAAGAATATCTGTAAAAACTCAAAATCTGAATTCAGGTTTAGACTGTTTTTCTTTACTTGAATATGAATCTGTAAACCCAACTAAAATAAGTTTACTTGGAGGTCAAATGAAGCAGGAATTCATGATTCAGATTCAATCAGAAGTCGATGATTGCTTCAGCAGAGTTTGAAGACATTGAGAAAACAGACTAAAGATAGAAGGACGCAGCTTTTACAACGAACCACCTTCAATCCGTTTGGCTCCAGCGTTGCTTCCCTCCCTCCCTCCAACCTGTAATCCTCACTGGCCAAGTTTGATTTCAAGGTGCACATACCGCATGTGGCTTTCTGTGGCCACAGCAAAACAAACAGAGAGTCTCTTATCAGAACGCCACGACGCAGAGACATTGAGACCCACCTGAGAATCCGGCCCACCGCCAATCTCAGCCTCTCTGTCCTCCCCCCTCTGTGTTCTCCCCTCTATCCTCCCCCTCCTCTTATTATAGGACAAGGAGGTGAATCTGGAACAGGTGCATCGTCGTATGAACAGTCTTTTGGACGAGGACTTGGTCCACAAGCAGATCCCAGGTCCGTCTATCGAGATCTCTGCGCTGGACATCGGCAACATGCAGCCCAGCCAGGCCTCTCTGATGCCCTCGGACCTCGCTTTGACCACCTTTCTGCCAGGGGAGGGGGGTCCGCCGCCTCCTCTACCCCACCCTCACCATGGGGGGTCCATAGGGAGGACGCACCACCTGTCTCAGGCTCCTGGCAGCAGCACGTTGCCCCTCCACCTGCACCACCACCACCACCAGGCTCTCAACACCATGCAGTGCAAACACAGGCAACCCAACGGGGGGATTTTCCGTCAGAGTCCTGGCAAGACCCCCACCCAAATGCCAATATCCTACCAGGGAGTCTCCGCAGGACCCATACCCGAAGTCATTGATGCCACACACAGTACGTCCATTTAAAAAGGATTGTTTTTCCTTCATAGGTGAGTCGCACCTCTGGACTATGGTTTAAAAGGTCATGTTTAAAAGGTCATGTTTAAAAGGTCATGTTTAAAAGGTTATGTTCAAAAAGGTTATGTTTAAAAGGTCATGTTTAAAAGGTCATGTTTAAAAGGTTATGTTCAAAAAGGTCATGTTTAAAAGGTTATGTTTAAAGTTCTCCGATCAGAAACAAAAAGAGATTATTCTAAAGGTTAAGGATCTCCTATCATGTAAAGTGCTATACAAATGTAATCTGTTGTCACTAAATTGAAGCCATCTCCTCTCATGTTTAAAGATCTCTTATCTCTCCTGGTAAAAGATCTCGTATCCTGTTTAAAGAGGAAGTCATCGATGCCACACACAGTACGTCCAAAAGGATTGTTTTTCCTTCATAGGTGAGTCTCTGGACTTTGGGTTTACAGATCTCCTATCATGCTATGTGTGTGCATACATGTCCATGATGTGTTCTGCTCAAAATACCAAACACATATTATGGGTCTCAGATACAGAAACATAAAAAACATATCTGTGATGTTTTTTCCTCAATACTCATATTTCTGTATAAAAGACATCAAAAGGTGCAATGTGCACGATGGGAGACCTTTAGATACGAGAGGAAAACTATTATAGGAGAAACGATATGTACAAAGAAAAAAGTTAGCTTTTGTATCTCACTATCTGAAAAAATATGGGTCTTGGTTTG
>NW_011341165.1:7581-8072 GCF_000735185.1 Notothenia coriiceps
GGGGGGGGGGGTAATTTGTCTCTTGTACATATGTGTAAATACCAAGAGAACGAAGTGAGGTTTAAAGTGTATTTTGAATATTCTCAATTTTTGGAAGTTGAGTTATAAAAAACCCACAAAACAAGATAAAAAAATATATATAAACCTTGATGAAGAAGTTCTGACTGTTTGAATGGCTTTGTACATTTTGTTCAATATGAAACAATGACGCGAAATCCATTGTGATTGTTTTCTAAAGTGCCGAAATTAAACGATGTCTCTCCGCAACTCATCGATGTAAACGACTACCCATGATGCACCGCTGTAGGGACATTTTAGTGTTGGACACCTACTGTTATGCATCTCTGTACCAACCCTATATATCTGCAGCATCAGAAGGATCACACTCTTCATTTACTTTGTATTAAATATATGATATACATTGTTTTTCAGATCTAAAGTCTACATTCATTTTCTTACGTTGACTGTAAATTGTGTATTGTTGGGGGGGG
>NW_011341165.1:8096-11762 GCF_000735185.1 Notothenia coriiceps
GGGTTCATATTTTACACACGGCTTAGTGGTTTGTTTTTTAAAGTAGCTTCTTCTTTTGGCATTCGTACTGTCTGGGTTTGGGCTGTCAGAACGAGGAGGAAGGAGAGACTCTTAGGCTGCGCTCGCTGGCGGTTTATTGGGACGAACCGTCGGGAAATGGTGACTTTTTGGTTTGGTTTCTGTTCATCGATCATCTAAGGTTGGCCTCAGTGGGAACATGTGATGCTGCAGATGCACTGTCACCAGATATCAGTCATGTTGTACAATAAGAATCAATATCACAAAGTTATGTTTTTAAAAATGCATTTTAGATGCAATTCTAGTTCCTTATTAAATACCGGAAACCAGAACATTGGGAAATGTCTTAGTTTGATGCTGAGATATTTTAGCAACCATTGGACGGATAACCATGAAGTTTGGTACAAAGATTGATGATCTCTAGTTCTTCAATTTGGACCCTTAACTTTTATACTTTCCTTTTAATTGAGCAGTTCAATTGACTCCTTAAAAACCCAAAAGCATTGACTTTGGAGATTACGCTTTGGGCATTTTGTCCCAATTCATCTCCGAAAGGTATTAACAGATGGGTTATTGATAAAGATGTATAAATACCAGCACTTTCTACTGTCCGATACCTGTCTTAAATACCTATGTTCTCTCTGAAGAGGAAGAGGATGACCGAAAACGTTGGGCCTTGAAGTTTGTTAAAAGCATGTAGAATAAGTGATCTCCTGAGGTTTTTGTACTCAACACAACATGTTGGTTTCCATTGGTTACCGAGTCCAAGGTGTTCTTTAAATGTAACTTTAAACCATTGCAGAGCCACCGGGTCTTTAGCCATTCATTCCTAAATGTTGGAACCAAAACTTTGTTGACTTTGTCCAGATTTTGAAAACATGTGTGTTTTGTTGGCACTTATCTTCATGAAGCTCTTTCATTGGTTGCCATTCCTCTTTAGCGTACTCTATGTGTTCGGGGTTTTCTTTTCGTGAACGCAGCCTAACAGTCTCCAGCCTTTTTTGTATTTGTTATATTTAACCTGAAGAAAGAAGTCCTGTAGAAAGAACTATCAGCTATATAGATATGTCTTTACTTTTTGATACTAGAGAATTTAATGTGGACCCTTGTATACAGGTTGTGTTTCTCCTGCAGAGCAGTGCAGTGATTTTAGTCGCTCAGAGTGAGTGAGATATTCCCGTCCCAACGAGATCCATTATCCAAAGTGCAATCAGAGCTGCAGGCGCCATCCCTCAACTGCTGTAATATAGAGGGACTCATTATGTTTGCTAAAGATTGTTTTTCCTTTATAGAATACTGTATGATGAACTTTGTGGACAACAGGATATATGAAACCACACGCCCTCCTTCCTCTGCCTTCATAAGTGCAATTAATGTGCATTTATGGGCCTGATGAGTTCTGAGAGACGCAGCTCGCTGTCTCTTAATGGGTTTCTTTTACGAAATGTCCTCATGTTAACATCTGCAGAGGAAAGTAGAGGTACCCTAACTTGACAGAATGAAGGGCTTCATTTCTCAAATTCATTTCCAGCTACGCTAACTTTAGATTCAGCAGTGAACGTCAACTTTGGTGAATCTTAAGCGCTAATGAATCCAATACGATGTTCATTTTTAGGGAAACTGCATTGATTTGAGACGAAGTTTACGACCAACACACTTCTTCTGGTGCTTGACCTTTTTCAAAAGTTCTTAATGTGGAAACAAATGGATCCAGATGTTCAAGAAGCGCTGGAATTAGACTTTATGTTTAGAGATACTACACTGATTTGAGTCTAAGTTTCCTAAAACCATCAAATCTGTTTCCCTTTTGCTCTAAATCTTTAAAGAGTTCTTCATATGATAACTGTGAGAGAAAACGCTCAACAAACGCTCAACAAACGCTCAACAAGCGTTGGCGTTGAATCGTCCAATCAGGACTTTTCTTAGAGACAATGCACTGATTTCAGTCAAAGTTTCCTAAAACCGTAAAATCTGCTTCCCTTTTGCTCTAAATCCTTAAAGAGTTCTTCATATGGTAACTGAGAACAAAAGCGGTTCCGTTGAGTCGTCCTATCCGGACTTGTCTTAGGGACATTTGAGTCAGAGGTCATCCTGTTGAGTCAGATCTTCTCTTAACTCTAACTCTGCAGAAACCACCTTAATGTCTCTGCTCAGAAACCATGGATAAATCACATGTTGTTCCAAAGGGGGGTTGAAGGCTAATGCTGTGTCCCTGTGTGAATACAGATTCTTTCCTGCATCAGATAAACTGTCCCTTGTGTTTCCTTCTGCTGGACGACTCGTCTCCTCAGACTCTTCGTGGATGTTTTCTAACCGTAGCTTTTTCTCGTTGCTTTTTCACTTCACGACGATACGACGGGTGCACTGAGAGGAGCCTAACGCTTACTGTGATTGGTCGGCAGACAGAAAGTAAACAGGAAGTGTGTCTCCATGTGTTCCCCCCCCTTCTTTAGTCCCCGTCAGAAGATGAAACTGTCATCGCATAAAGTCTGTCCGTCCATCTGAGACCCTGATTTTATTTATGAATATGCTGCTTGGAATTTCTTAAATCTTTAATAAAGAAATATTGTTTACACATTGGTTGCTGAGGTTGTGTCGATGACAGTTGTTGTTATTTACACCACACTGAGATGACTTACGACAGTCTAAAACCCAGAGATAGAAAGGTGAAAAGGAACATACATTTAGAAAGCTGTTAATCGATTATCACCACTATTGCTGGAGATTATTTTTCTGTCATTGGACAAAATGACTTTTTACTTTAAAGCTAAACAAAATCAAAGAAATAAATGACTCTACATAGAGACTCTTTAAGAAGGACATTTAATTAAAGGTAGTGTGCAACAAATATAAGCGTATATATCTAAACGCATTAGTTTTGGGTGTGGAAATCATACCGGGTCTCTTTTCTGGCATTTTTTAGATTAAAAAAGTAATGAATTGGGAAATAATTAGTATTTTAATCAATTAGCTTCAGATCCTATCGAGTGTTAACTTTCTCCTGCTGCTTTTTACCAACCAAGCAAATTTTATACAATATGTATTTATTAAGTTGAAAACATTTATGTATTTACTTTTTGCTTTTTTGGAGCATGCACAGTTATTATTTTTTATAATCTCAACCAAAAACTTAGAAAGAAATATATATATATTACAATTAAAGGTGGGGTAGGTCATTTTGGAGAAACCGGGTGCGCTAGAATTTGAAAATACACAGCCGGAAGAAATCTGCCACTTCCTCACAGAGCCCCTCCTCCAACACACACAAACGCGCACATGACCAATGAGGGCAGGAGATAAGTTTGTGCACAGATGGAAGGCTGATTTTTATAAATAAATAAAAGTTAATTTTGTTTAGATAATTTACATTTAGAGTCTCCATCTAGTGGCCGTTAGAGGAACTGCAGCTTGTTCTACAGAGCTGTTGCTCATTAGCACCGTGTGAATAAAGAAAAGATGATAAATATTTTAAAACACCTGACATATTCTGTGTAATCTCATCCTCACACACACACACACACACACACACACACACACACACACACACACACACACACACACACACACACACACACACACAACAACTAACTAACTTACTACGTAGTACACTATAATTAGTAACGTAAGTACTAGTATTATACTACTACT
>NW_011341165.1:11802-16362 GCF_000735185.1 Notothenia coriiceps
GTGTGCCTTGGCAGCCACCAAGGGCCTGATTTGGCCCCCGGGCCTTGAGTTTGACACATGTGGTGCAAGGCCTTGTTCAGATTAAACTCTTTGTAAAACCTTAACAAATATACAGATTTGAAAAACACAGATCTAGTCAGGTAAAGTTAATGCACGGCTGCTGGGGTTTAATTATTGAAAAATCGTTTGGTTTTATGGAAAAATTACATTTATAAATCTTATAAATACCCAGAAATAGTTTGTGTTGGACCCAAACTGAGATATGATATTTAGCTTCCACCATAATCATTAAATGTACCTTATGGTGAAATACAATGAACAAAGATTTCTGTTCCATAAATCATCGATTTAATGACTGCCTACCCCTCATCGTGCAAAACTTAAAAAGAGACTTCCTGTCTTTTCAGAGTGTTTTCCACAGATTCCCCATCATCCATGCTCATCTTTTATCTCCCCAGCATTAAACTCTGATAAAACACACAGTTTATCAGCTCTTCTCGAGCGACTGCCCTTTGAGCACTTAGAGCTGTTGGTGCTTTAAACGGCTTCCTCCTGCTCTCTCCTGTATAAAACACATCATTACTCACTTTACTCGCAGCAGCTGGAAGAAATAAAAGTGGGAGTCCAGAACCCGGGCGGTTACGTTCCATTAGACGTTAACGGGTCATTGTCAGTAAATCAGACGCAGGACGGCGAGGACACGCCCGGTTATTGTAACGTAGCGCCATAAAAATGCAGATTCACTCGAAGTGCTGCAAAGATCCGACCCTGCAGAGCACTTAGCTCCGAGCGCTAACGTTAGCTCTCCGTTAGCTTCATGTCTCAGTTATCAGTTACTCTGAGAGATCAAACCCTCCTGAAACACATCTGGGAGCAAAAAAATTCTGCCTGCAAGAAAAAAACGTTCCCCAAGGCACTTATAACAGAAGTGCAAGAAGGCTGATACACCTAGAACAGAAGACACGCTTTAGGAAGAGGGTGTGAAGTGGATTTTGATTAAAGGTGAAATGTGAACAATTGAGAGTCAATCTAGTATTTTAAATTATCTTAGACTTATTAAGAACATTTGAATGTCACGTCACGTCTGTATGAAGATTAGCTTTCACTGTTTTTGCTTTTGCAAAGACTTCTGTGAAACAATCCAATCATCCTCTCGATCAGGGGCTCAAACTCAACTACATTCTGGGACACATCAGCATTTTGGTTGCACTCAAAGAGCCGGTTGTAACTTTAAGACTTTATAAATATATATATATATGTAAATATATATTAAATAATGTCTTATATTACATGCATTGGATTATTATCAGATAGGGTAATAACTTCATAAATAACTACGTCTGAAAGCAGAAGGGAAAACAATTGAAAGAAAATATTCAACATTACACCACTTGTATATATAATATTCTTCGCTCTTGCGGGGCCACAGAAAATGAAGTCCTGGGCTGGATTTGGCCCACGGGCCTTGAGTTTGACCACCCTGCGTCCAGGCCAACCAGTATATTTATGTATTGATTGAGAAACTTTAAATAAAGACTTTATAGCAGCAGAAACTACATATTGTGCTTTTTGCAGATGGAAATGAGCTATTAGCTCAAATCTGGCATGATGAATCTTCTCTGAGATGTGTCTGTATGCATGGACCTTCAAATAAATACATAATAATAATACAGAGTTTTCTAGTAGCAGAAACAACTTGTATGTGGTTCCCCTCCTCGAGGCTCGATGTTCAATCACCAGTCTCTCCTTCTCTCATGTGACGGCTGACATGTAGATTACAATGGGTCACCTGACGTTTGAGTCAAAGTGATGGAAGTGACATGCATACGTCTCAGTGACGGTTCAGCAGTCCGTCTCTCTCCCATAAGAGAAAAGGCCTGGTGGTGATCATCTGAGTAATTGCCGTCACTTATCTCTCCCTGTGATGAAACCTGCAGCCTCGTCTGAATGGTTGGTGTTTCACCCCCGTGCATTATGCATTATTATTCCCCTACTCAAGTGTGCTATGTCCCTGATTTATATTTATATGCTAATACAGCGCGAACTGAACATCTGAGTATCCGCAAAGAGATCTTCAATGGCTCTGAACCTGAGTCTGTGGTTCATGCTTTCAGAATCAGAAAACCTTTATTCGTCCCACAGAGAGGACATGTGGGACAAGCTTCATATCTTCATATCACTCAAGAAGCCAAAGAAGAAGAATATTAGAGGTGAAAGGTGCTAGAATAAATTGCACAGCTGTTTACGGAAATGATAACTACTTTCTGACGTCAACAGACGTATAGAATACTTTTCACTCTGGGACTTGAATTCATTTCTGAGTGATAACATTTCCGTCTTGTTTCTCCGTTTGTACTTACGGTCTCACAACTATTTCTACATCCGTGTGACTTCCCTGTATTCCACATGAAGCTTGTTGTGAAAAGAAACATGGAAATACTTGAGTATGCAGAACAGGGTTCATGTTTTAAAATCATGTTTACAACAAAAAGGCCCAAGAGAGCCAAACATGTGACTTCAGA
The DNA here is from genome assembly GCF_000735185.1 of Notothenia coriiceps. NCBI lineage: Eukaryota > Metazoa > Chordata > Actinopteri > Perciformes > Nototheniidae > Notothenia > Notothenia coriiceps. The sequence goes on from NW_011341165.1 coordinate 14,325, forward strand.
GAGTTCGTGAAAGCTTGGCATCCTAACCCCTCCCTCAGTGGGCACTAAAGGGTCTTCCTCTCTATATAGCACTAAAGAGTCTTCCTCTCTCTCTATAGCACTAAAGAGTCTTCCTCTCTCTCTATAGCACTAAAGAGTCTTCCTCTCTCTCTATAGCACTAAAGAGTCTTCCTCTCTCTATAGCACTAAAGAGTCTTCCTCTCTCTATAGCACTAAAGAGTCTTCCTCTCTCTATAGCACTAAAGAGTCTTCCTCTCTCTCTATATCACTAAAGAGTCTTCCTCTCTATATAGCACTAAAGAGTCTTCCTCTCTCTCTATAGCACTAAAGAGTCTTCCTCTCTCTCTATAGCACTAAAGAGTCTTCCTCTCTCTATAGCACTAAAGAGTCTTCCTCTCTCTCTATAGCACTAAAGAGTCTTCCTCTCTCTCTATAGCACTAAAGAGTCTTCCTCTCTCTCTATAGCACTAAAGAGTCTTCCTCTCTCTCTATAGCACTAAAGAGTCTTCCTCTCTCTGTGGCACTAAAGAGTCTTCCTCTCTCTATAGCACTAAAGGGTCTTCTCCTGATGCAGACACGTGTCAGAGTTTCTTCAGGACATCTGTAATAACCTGCAGAACCTGAGCGTCGTCTCCTTGTCTCCTCGTCTCCTCGTCTCCTCGTCTCCTTGCCTCCTCTCAGCTGGAGGTCAGATGTGAATCGGAGGCCTTCAGACGCTCAGTTGTTCTCTGAGGAGCGTCACGATGCACTGAGGAAGCTTCATATCTTAATATATCAAGAATCCTGCAGTCAAACTATATTAGAGATAAAAAACAATAAACTACAAAACTTACAAGCGACATAGCCTTTCTCGTCAATATGCATTTACAAACTGTGGTTTTAATCGTGGATAGTTTCAAACATAAGGTGAATTTTACGTGGTGAAAAACAGGACATTCTCTGTGTTTTCGCCGCACGAATAAAGGTATCAAACAATCAGGTGTTACAGAACAAACATCACCTCTAAACAGATCCTATCGCCCAGGGTTACTGTGAGGACCTATGAAACAACAACACAGAGTTCATTATGACTTTGAGAAGCTGTCAGATCTCTTCTCTGATTCTCATATTCAAACCATGTTTTCAGACAAATGGCCTTCGTGTTGAACGATTCTATTAATATAAAGGGAGGTCAGGTACTCTTTAAAACAGCTGCTAGTTATGGGTACTTTTTACTGAAGTACATTTCAAAGTTCTTTACTTTGACTTGAGTGAAGAAGAGTATTTTTAAACACGAGTATCTGCACTTCTACTTGAGTAAAGGATGTGTGTACTTCTACTCGAGTAAAGGATGTGTGTACTTCTACTTGAGTAAAGGATGTGTGTACTTCTACCTGAGTAAAGGATGTGTGTACTTCTACCTGAGTAAAGGATGTGTGTACTTCTACTTGAGTAAAGGATGTGTGTTCTTCTACTTGAGTAAAGGATGTGTGTACTTTTACTTGAGTAAAGGATGTGTGTACTTTGTCTTCTACTTGAGTAAAGGATGTGTGTACTTCTACTTGAGTAAAGGTTGTGTGTACTTCTACTTGAGTAAAGGATGTGTGTACTTTTACTTGAGTAAAGGATGTGTGTACTTCTACTTGAGTAAAGGATGTGTGTACTTCTACTTGAGTAAAGGATACTTGAGTAAAGGATGTGTGTACTTCTACTTGAGTAAAGGATGTGTGTACTTCTACTCGCGGAAAGGATGTGTGTACTTCTACTTGAGTAAAGGATGTGTGTACTTCTACTTGAGTAAAGGATGTGTGTACTTCGTGTACTTCTGCTCGAGTAAAGGATGTGTGTACTTCTACTTGAGTAAAGGATGTGTGTACTTCTACTTGAGTAAAGGTTGTGTGTACTTCTACTCGAGTAAGCACTAAAGAGTCTTCCTCTCTCTCTATAGCACTAAAGAGTCCTCCTCTCTCTCTAGCACTAAAGAGTCTTCCTCTCTCTCTATAGCACTAAAGAGTCTTCCTCTCTCTCTATAGCACTAAAGAGTCTTCCTCTCTCTCTA
>NW_011341166.1:0-4145 GCF_000735185.1 Notothenia coriiceps
ATTAAAGGTCCCATTTCATGGCCATTTCCACTGATCATAATTCCATTGTTGAGGTCTACTAGAATACATTTATATTGTGCAATTTTCCAAAATCACTTTGGTTTCTCATACAGCATCTCTGTAAACTACATGTATTCACTGAATTTCACTCTCTGCCTTTAACGGCTCGTTGTAGCTCCAATAGCTCCAGCCCCCACCCTCCCTGTGAGCACAGTGTGCTCTGATTGGTCAGGACGTTGTGAATCGCGCTGAGCTCCGTGGAGGTGTGGTTTCCTTGTTTAGCGACAGCGAAACACAGCGAAACACAGCCAAGCTGACAGAAAAAGTTTGAGAACCATTGCTTTACGCAGCGTCCATACGGCGGCGTGCGTTGAAGCTTGCCGGTGGGCGTATATGTATAAAATACTTGAAAAAGTAGATTTTGCATAATAAGTGACCTTTAAGATTAAACATTGAAGTTAACCAATTAGTATAATGTTGCTAAATCACCAAAACTATGACAACATTTGATAAAAAATGTCTGATATTACACAATTGTATGATACCAGGGAAGTACAACATCAAAACACAAAATATTCTTTGGAGTCTTTCCTCATCCGGACATGATATCATTTATGTTAAGCTTTCCAGTAACTTAGAAAAATTATAGAAGATGATTTTAGCATTACGTTTAATTAAAGTTTACCAAGAATCCCAATCGAAACTGCAATTGTATTAAGTACTGCCGTTATCCATTAAGCGTTCCTATGAAATACAAGGCGAGTTGTGATATGATTACAGCTCAGTGCATCCGTGAGGAACACAGAGCGATTTACAGAACGGATCCTACAGGACCATGAGGCTAGTGGACACGTGCTCACCAAAACCAGAGGATCGTAGAGGTGAGAAAACGTTGTATGTATTCTCGGGTGGGAGGGCCGGGAAATGTGTGTAAACAGCATGAATACATACATACCTTGTGGTGCGGTGTGAGATTGCGTGGATGGCTTTATATTTGGGGGTTGGGAGCTTTTTCTTGGCAGTATTCAGATCAACTAAGCATGTTTGACTCCTGCAGTGTAAAAACTGATCTTATATATTATGGCTTCTGTTATTCATTTAAAAAAAAAAAAAAAAGTGCCATTGAGGTGATTTTTCGTAGGTGATAATAATAAAACAAAATAATAGAAAGGTACAAAAGCACTCTTTTGCAAAAAAGCCTGGGTCCTTGTATATATAATGTATATTGTGATATGTGGAAAGTGTTGTCAAATATGTACAAATGTATTTCACAAAGCATGTATTGACCATTCTTGCTGGAATTAACAATAAGTGTGGCAATGACGATGGAAATTATGTTTTGTATATTTTGCATCTACTGTGATTTATCAGTCATGACTGCTGACCCATATGTAGGCAACAAAGCCAAATCATTCTGTAATAAAGTGAATATAAGAATAAAACCTGGGAAGACTTGTGTGGTTTTAATGATAATAAGTGAAAAGTTGAGATACTTCATCACAATGAGCCAAAACGATGTAAGGTAATATTGTCGTAAAGCAGGTCTCTGCTCATTTCTGGGATTTCTGGCTTTGGACTAACCAAGCTATCAGTATTTCAAGTATGATTTAACAGAAACAAACATTTTTACTATCAAAGTTCTGTAAGACAGAGAGAAGCTCGTTATGTAACAGCATGCACAGAAGAGGCCATTCATTTCTTTGACTGTATGACTGCAACGTAATGAGTTACATTTCCACTGTATGTGTATTGATCCAAGCTGCAGGGAGGCGAGAACGAATGAGGGGCCATGTCTAGTGAACAACAGCTGTGAACACACAATCACACAGAAACACACACCTACTGTAATGCAGCATTCATATGGTGTGTGAGGGCACAGACGAGTGTGTAAACACATACTTGTTTATGCAAACGCACAAAAACATATTGTAAATCTGTTCATGCATGCACGCCCATATTGAGGGGTATATGAAATGAGCATATGTAATTACATGGAAAACATATAGTAATGATCTAATGTTTAAATATTTCAACAGTGTCCTTCTATGCTGGCACTATGGCAATCCATTCTCATGGACGGCTCCAAGGAAGGACACGGGATCATGAGAGCGCGGGGGGGGGGGGGGGATATGCGCCCAACACAGTGGCAGGCCTAAATATTCATGACTAGCTCACTGTTCAAAACCCAGAGAAGAGCAGAGAAAAGCTTCAGAAATAAACACCATAAACCAGTCGAGGAAAGAGACGGACGAAGCAAGAGTCTGTTGAACTATCTCCATTTCTTTTTGTTAATTCTTTTTTTGGGGGCAATTTTGTAGCATCTTGTGTGATCTGATGAATGGCAACTAACAAAAAAACACACCTTGGTTTTACATTTCTGTTTGTCCACTGATTAAAACAAATGAGATTGAAGGTGTTAATCGGCAACTGTGAATTTTCTATTTAGGGTCCTTTCAATCATGAGTTCAGACACAAGGACAACAATGATGGCCTATTCGAGGCAAAAACAAGCAATTTTGGTGGACGTACGGTAACTATCAGCTAAATCCACAAGCAATTACTGTAGCTAGGAGCCATTTAGCTTTTCCCATCTATAGCTCTCTCTTAATACTGGTACAAGTTAACCTTTAATAATCCATAACCCATTCCATTGTGTGGAAGTTTCATAATATGTGATTTAAAAAATGTGAAAATGATTTGAGCTTAAAACAACTTTAATTTATCTTGCTGTCAGAGGATGAGAGTGGAGCAATGTTCGACATCTCTATCGCTGCTCAAACCTCTGATCCACTCATAACTGAATAACCCACAATCCTCAGGGAATTGGGCCTGGGGTTTGACGGTTGAAAAAAGTAAAACTCATTTCATAGAGCCACTTGGGTTTAGAACAGAAGGTAGTCACCAAACCACACATTCTCATGTTCTGGTGTTTCTGATTCACCCTTTCCACACTGACCCCTACCTGGGCTGATTATGTGAACGCTCTCTGCTGAATTATGGAATCTGGGTAAAAAAATATATTTCACTGATCCCACAAGGGAAAATTTGATTTTTCAATGTGTGATGTTCACCTGGGGAATGAAATCAGATACTGAGGCTGTAAGATAATGACGCATTCTGGGAATCTGTTATAGAATAGGGTGAACGATATAGTGAGAGGTGCATATAAAGCAGCAATAAGGTTAGATTTGTACCTAATCTGTGATTTTTGTTTGTCATTTAAACTTCATAAGATAAAGTTTGACGGTGCCACCTCTCTTTATTTTCCCTTAAAATAAACAATAACACAAGCCGTTTACACCCTCATCTCTGGAAGTTAATGCCACAGGCTGATTAAGTCAATGTTTACTCTACTCTACCGAGTGACGCAAACAGAAACACTGAACTCATTTCTTCTGGGGACTCAGGGGGAAGTGAAGAAATATAATTAGGGTGACACACTCAATTTGGAAAGCAGAAAGCTTTAAAATACAAGCATGTGGATGAACTGCGAGGACATTTCCCTGAGGTACTTAGAGGAGATTGCATATCCTTTAACCATTACATTATTATGTTAGGTGGGCAGCTTTGTTTCCTCCTTAACAATTAATACCATTACAATTATTCATAATTGTGTTTACCCTTGAAGTGATCTTAATTTGACTGTGCATACGTTTACTAAATATAATCTCGTCTATCTGCAGACATTGTGGATGAGATGACTTTGAGTACCTCCTGTGTGCGAGTGCTCTCTCCTGATTCTGTGAGTAGCTTGATGGGGGTCGAGCGCTGAGACACGGACCCGTCGTCGTCGCGGTCGTCCTCGGAGTCGTCCTCTGAGGTGCTGCTGATGGCCTCCTCACTCGGGGGGGGAGGAGCGCTGGCTGCAGTCTTCCTCTGGAGCAGCGTCTCCTCCTTACTGCTCTTGTTGCTGCAAAGATCCACAAACAGCCACATTTACATTACATTGCATTTAGCTGACGCTTTTATCCAAAGAGACTTACAATAAGTGCATTCGAACAAGAAGATACATACAGTGGGGCAAAAAAGTATTTAGTCAGCCACCAATTGTGCAAGTTCTCCCACTTAAAAAGAGGAGAGGCGCCTGTAATTTTCATCCTAGGTATACCTCAACTATGAGAGACAAAATGGGGGGAAAGAATCCA
>NW_011341167.1:0-1455 GCF_000735185.1 Notothenia coriiceps
TACTACTACTACTACTACTACTACTACTACTACTACTACTACTACTACTACTACTACTACTACTACTACTACACTACTACTACTACTACTACTACTACTACTACTACTACTACTACTACTACTACTACTACTACTACTACTACTACTACTACTACTACTACTACTACACTACTACTACTACTACTACTACTACTACTACTACTACTACTACTACACTACTACACACTACACTACACACACTACTACACACACACACACTACACACACACACACACCACACACACACACACACACACACACACACACACACACACACACACACACACACACACACACACACACACACACACACACACACACACACACACACCTCTGTCTGTGGCAGGATGATGTGTGGACAGACAGGAATATCATATTCAGAGGACAGCAGAGGAGGGACACGCAGTCAGTCAGGTGTGTCTGAACATTTGGTTAAACCTGCATCACGTGTGATAGTGATGAGGGATCAGATGCAGAGATCTATATACTCTAGGGCTGCCCTAATATACTCAACAGAAGAATACGTGATGAGGGATCAGTTCCGATGCAGAGATCTATATACTCAACAGAAGAATACGTAATATAGTTTAAAATATGATAATACAAGATGGAGCAGGTGTTCATCCTTTAGCTCCTCTTGTTTAACATTCTGCTCCAAAAGCTTCTCCCTTTCATATTTCTATAAAGCCTGAAGGAGCAGCAGAGTGAGCTTCCATCCAGGAGGCTCTGGTGAACGCACTCAGTGTTTGGGTTGGTTAAATATAGGATGTGTGTAGCAGCTGTTCAGACTGAGCGGCTATCAGCGACGTCTGATGATCCTCCTCCGTAACGCTTTACTTCTTATTCTCAGTCTGGAAGGAAGACGTTAGGAGCTGGAGACCTGGGGCCGTATTCACAAAGGATCTTAGGCCTAAAAGTAGCTCCTAACTGGCGAATTTAGGAGAAACTCCTAAACATAATGGGCGTGTCAGTCTTACATTTAGGACTCCTAATTTTATTCACTAAGAGCAATTCACAAAGTATTTTAAGCCTAAAAGTAGCACCTAAGTCTGGGAGAGCTTAAAAGTCCTCGAGAGGGCTCCTAACTCAGTAAGACCTATTCACAAAGAATCTGAAAATGGCTGAGAGACGAAATGTTTTGGAGACAATGGAAGACTGTGAATTGATCAAGAGATATAGGCTAAATCGTGAGGGTATCAAACTTGTTGTGGAATTAGTGCGGGATGCAATAACATCCCCGACTAACAGGAATAACCCGATTAGTCCGGAAATAAAATGTTTGGCAACACTACGATATTTAGCAACAGGGAAAATGCAACTTTGCAATGCCGACGATTTAGGAATATCGCAACCATCAGTCAGCTGTGCCATAAACCAAACCATCAACGCGCTCTCTAGACCACATATCATCCAACA
>NW_011341168.1:0-3636 GCF_000735185.1 Notothenia coriiceps
CCTCCACCATACTTCACAGTTGCGATGAGGTTTTGATGTTCAACAACTCAACTTTGGTTTCATCTGTCCACAGAATATGTTGCCAGTAGTGCTGTGGAACATCCAGGTGCTCTTTTGCAAACTTCAAACGTGCTGATCAGAACACATTTTATGACCAATTTATGCAGAAATCCAGGTAATTCCAAAGGGTTCACACTTTTTCTTGCAACTGTAGATGCAAAATGAGGCATGGCTAAAATGCAGGATCTGTTTGGTATTTTGAAAAAAAAACTATATTTATATACTTTATATATGTATGGCCCTACAATATATTGTTCAAATATAGCATGATAGGCCACTTTAACTTTCTGTTTTATTTAGATGCTTTTATTTTGAAGGCGAGTTTACGCTGTTGACAGGAAGTTGTTGTTGCTATGGAAACGTGAAATGCTACATGATGTGGTGTATGTGTGTGTCCGACACCGGCATTTGTTTTCAAAGTACCATGAACAGTAATTTACACACATCTGGCTAATTCCATATGTGTATCCCAAGTGAAAGAAGTTCGTTTAATCTTAATCTCGATGTAGGCTAGTGCTAAATGCTGTCGGAGTGCACCGGAACGAACGCCACTATCATAATATCGTCTGAAAACAAATGCCCACACATACACACACACACGCCCTGGCGACCGGACATCTTCTTCATAAAACTAATAATATGGCGTAATAATCGGGCAGTTCGATGTGTCTAACCATAAGAAAGTGCATTCTCGTGCATTCATCCTAAATGTATGGGTGTCAAGAGGATATCGATCTATAACTGCGTAACCAGTTCTCCTGCTGATTTCCACATGTATTTGCTCAACATGTGCTCTTTATCCCAACCTGCATTAATATGTTAGTCAAATTAAAACTTAATTACCATGATAAAATAGCTTTAGCCTTAATAGGGCAGAGCCTAATTAAACAGTGTAAACTGCTTTAGGTTGAGGTTGTTTTTAATTCGCTGTAATAAGGACCAAGCCTTAATACATAGGGAACCAACAATATAATCCTAATCCTAACCTCAAACCTAAATTCAAGGGTAGGTAAAAACCCTTTGAGTGGAAGAATTATTTTTCTCAAATCATCTCAAATAAACGTTCTAAACTTTGTAACCAAGAGAATGCACACAAACCCACACGCAAACATGTGTGCACTTTCAGTATGCGTACACACATTTCCACATAAGCATGATCAAACATTACACACACATCAGCATGCACCGTGTATCTCAAAGCCTAAAGGTTGGTTCTGCCCTGAGGGCAAAACAGATTATTATGGGCCAGAGAGCAAGTGAGAGACGAGCCTCTGAATTTCTGGGAAAGGGAGCCACTTCCCTACAAAACTCACAATCTAACAAGCCTGGATCATTTTGCCTTAAGTTAAATTAATTAAGTTTCTTCAGAAGTAGACTAATGGTCTTAATTGGAGCCTTGTCTCTATATTAATTTTGTATGTATCTGCAAGCATACCAAAACCTGCTGCTCAGTCATTTCCTGATGCATGACTGTCACTTCTAATAATTCCCTTTTTCTACCTTGCTCAATTCTCACTATGGCTTTATGCCGCAGATGTGAACCTGAAATGCAGTAGCAACCTCTGTCAAATAAAGCTCTATAATTATTTAGCGATGGACACACTATTCTTTCTTCCTTTCTAAGCTCATGTGGCCCCAATTGAGCTACTAGACCTTACTAAGGTGGTCAGTCTGTATAACTTGAAGAACAACATCTGAAGAGCAGTGTTTTTTAATATACGATATCTACAGCTTGATTGTGTTTTGGGTATTTGATCTAGTGCTGCAGAAAGAGACTTAAACAAACTAATAAGGCAGCACGATGTGCACTGAAGTGCTCCTACAGAACCAGAGTCACTGAAATGCTGGAGACACTGAAATGGTTAAGTGTCAGACCGAGGTCAATTTATATTTTGTTGAATTTTGGTCAGAAATATTACAGTGACTCACTACCAAATATATTATCACAAAGGTTTATAGTATTATAATATATATTATTTATAGTAGTAATATGTTCAACATAACTATCAAACACGACATACAGTAGAAGGAAGGTTTGTATTACCCACATCTAAATCGAATATGGGACAGAAAACAGTCATGTCAGGTCAGCTGGAACTCTTTACCGGTCCACACAATTCTCAAGTACATTTCAAAAGGTTGCCAACAAATTATCTCAGTATTATAAAGTACAATTGAACTGTGCCTGTGGGTATGTATATATTATTATGTACACTTATTTGTATTTTTTGGTTTGGCCTTAGGATGGCAAAAGTTGGATGAGCATTTTAGTTTCCATTTCATCACTGTAAATTGCATGAAAGGATGAGCTGTTTTTTTTTTTTTTTCAGTGAACAATTTATTTTCATAACATGTCAAATGATTCAGAACACTTTCGAGAAAAAAACAAAAAGTACTTATTTCCATCAATGTACAAACATTTAAATAACCAAAATAAAGACATTTTGAAAAATAAAGTGCTTTGTAAGTTTGAACTTTCTGCTTCCATGTCTTCAAGTAAATTGCACATAATTGATACATTGTATCTCTGTGTGTGTACCAGAGAGTCTATTTAAATCAATTTTTTCAACTCGAGCATCAAATTCACGTGACTCTTTCTCGCGGTAGCCAATCAGCGGTGTCTGTATCATGTTGTTGTGAGTTTGGACGGAGAAACTACAAAGTTAGCTTAGCCTGATCGATCCGATCTCCATTCAGAAAACAAGCATTTAAAAAGGTTTTTCGCCTGCCGTCTTGTCTGCTGGCTTGTCAAAGCATTAATTCATGGTTTTTACTAACTGCTATCAGTATGTTGTTACTTCGGTATCATTTTGAAACGTGTATTACAATTAAATCACGGTAAAATATGTTCATGTTGTTGTAGTATTCACATGGATATAAGCCCCGCCCCCTGGCCAGCGTGTCTTGTTTGAATGTTGCGAGTAAACACAGCGGTGAAACTCAAGCGATTAGATTAGAGCAGCGTTTCTCAAAGTGTGGGGCGCGCCCCACTGGTGGGGCACAGAGATGTGATAGGTGGGTCGCGAATGGACGCGATGATCGGGAGATTTTTATTTAAAACAAATATATATTTAAAAATGACCTTTTTTGGACCTCAGGCGGGAATCGAACCTAGGTCCTCGCGGACGGTAGTGGACTGTTACAGCCGGTGGACTTTCACAGCCGCCGGAGCCGCCGGAGCCGCCGGAGCCTCGCAACGGCAGGTGTTTGCGGCGGCAGATGCGGTACTGGCGCTGTGAAAGTCCATGGCACACCTACCGTTTTTTAATATGCTTATATTGATTTTGAGTTTTCTCATGGCAGTTAGAGTATAGGGGACAAACCAGGGGACTTTACTTCCTCTGGACACCGTCGGTTATTTACAAAAAAACACCTAAATATACTTGTTGTGCTTCTATCTTTCTGTGTCTTTCCATCAGCTCCGTAAACTCCCTCACCCTCTGTCTTGATCGCCCTCTCACGGAGAACACTTCACTGTCCCGCTTTATTGTAGGATTTCTGCCATGTCTCCACTTTAGTTTGACCATCTCTGTTACTAAGTTATGGAATAGCCCCTCCAAATGTCTGTGTACGTCC
>NW_011341169.1:0-636 GCF_000735185.1 Notothenia coriiceps
TTCTTCCTGAAACTGAAAAAGAGGAAGAAAAGACCAAAAGTAGTTCCAAGAAACCCAGAACAAGACAGCAAAGTGCCATCCAACAGGATGAGGAACCGTCTGCTTCAGACACCGACAATGATGACAGCTGGTACACTATACCAGATGTCCTTGACAGGAGGTTTGTCAAAGTGTATCAAGTACCAAAACGCAACCGAGTACCTGTCACAGGCGAACACATGAATAGACCTGCGAACTCTCACCCAATCTGTGTCGATGCAAGTTCAGTTCCAGAAGCATTAATACAAAATGAGGGTCATCACCTTGAAAGGGAAAGTTGTTTGAGTGTGCATGACTCACCAGAAAGGGAGGATGAAGAGGGTAACATCTGTGATGAAACATCTGTCATACGAGCAGATGAGCACCCAAAGACACCAACACTCAATGAAACAGGAAACTTGGATCCACAAATCATTCCTGAAATGGAAATTCAAAACTTACCTGGAGACCTACTTGATGTTCCTTCAGCTGGAGCCAGTTCAGAACCTGTAGAAGTAATTCCTGCTGAACTGGAAGCTGCGGATTTCCCTTCTGTGGAAGATTTAACAAACCCAGACGAGGCAACTGTTCATGAGGAGATGGAGTCAAGTCAAGGAA
>NW_011341170.1:0-6367 GCF_000735185.1 Notothenia coriiceps
TCATGAGGAGATGGAGTCAAGTCAAGGAAAGACAGAGGAACAGACAGAAGCAAATAATCCTGTCAGGAGATCACTCAGACAACGTGAGCCGTCACGTCGGTTCCATTATCCTGAGCTTGGAAATCCACTAGTTTCTGTTGTTACTTCCTTGTTTCAAGGATTGAGTACTGCCATTGTTAACTCTCTTAATGATCGTAACAGTACAGATTGGTTTACAGACATTCCTAATGCGGTTACAGAACCAGTTACCCAGCAGCCCTTTAAGCATGCACAGGGGCGTGCATATATTTAAGGGGGGAGGGTGTAACCCACTGGATAAACCAAGGTTACAAGGTTAACAAAGCTTATTGGTTCATAATGCAATCATGATTGCAGTTGGACTAAAATCCGCCAAGTCCCGCCTCCTCACTCAGGTTAGTGAGGGCACGTTGAAGACGTGTGTGTGAGGGAGCAGCGTCACGCTGGAAGAACGGAGACACTTTTGAACATCATATGCAAAAAACAGCGCAAATTGAGAGTTACCGGGGCGGCGGTGGACCAATCTCTGAGGCTGTTGCTGGAGGTTGGAGCTGCTTTGGAACGCGGGAGTTTTCATTGTTTTATTTTCCTCGGTGAGTGAAGCAACACGCTACATGCTACATGCTAGTTGCTGCCTGCATGCTGCGGGCCTCGTGGTGTGTTAGCCACCTAGCTCTTTTGAGAGTTCAGTTAAATTTAGCTAATATGAGTTATGGTTGATAGTTACAGTAGCTATATAGTGTGTATTACTATACAGTGCTAATAAGCACTAGACATTTATTTCGTTTACTACAATGTTTTGAGCATTAATGTTTAAACTGTAAATGCTTATCTTGATCTACATTTCAGGATTTCATGGTTATTGACGTCAGTGTGTTTTTAATAGTGCATGTAGAATGAATCTTTTATTTACAATGCAACAGTTTTCCATATTATGGTATCTAAATGTGTTGTATATTTGCATTGATAATTTAGCACTGCACAGTTATGATATTTGATGCATATGTGTTGAAGATACATTTTCAATGTTTTAAGCTGTGTTATATTACACAGACTGGGTTTTTTATGATACCCTTGGATTGTGGATTCTGGATTTTCTGGATTGTGGACTCTGGATTTTCTCCCTGACGAGGGGGATGGCGAGCTACCAATGACAACCTGAATACCTCATCTTTCCACTACCAGTGGTAGGATTTTGAGAGGACCTTACAGGAACTGATCAAAGAACTATTTTCTTTTGGGGGTTTATTTTAATTTTATTTGGGGTGCACCTAAGTGTCAAGCGCTTTATTTAGAAGAATGTGGTTTATTCCTGTGCCAATATATATATTTTTTCCTTTATAAAATCTCAGTATTCACTTCATTCACTCTGGTGTTCGACTTCATTTATTACCCATCCTTTAAGAACCTGGAATACTGGTCCAGTTTTCACACACCTGACAGACTGGTTACATTTGGTTTTAGGGGGAGTCACGTGAGGGAAGTACAGAAATATCAAATTTCCTGAAAAAACATGTGACTAACCTGAAGACAAGGAATACACAATAAACATGCCGTTACAGCCTGAATTTACATACAACTTTTAATAAAATATTTACAGACCACTACAGTTGAATTCAACTAAGTTAACTAGTTTCACTAAACGAATAACTCGTCATCATCCAACTCTAGGATTAATTATTAGCTAAATGATGTTTGGCATGTTTGAACCATATAAGGACTCATAGGCACTTTCAATAAAATAAATCACCAACTTATCATTTGCTATTTCCATAGACACAACCTAGGATATGGCTATCTGTGCAACACCGATACCTAGAATACATAGCATACTTTGAGAGGTAAGGCCTCCAGTTCCATGGCAGTAAACTGGAAGAAATTGATGTTAGAAAGTTGTATCACTCTTATAATGAAGTGATAGAATTGGAATCTCAAAAAGGAAATAGCTATTTCAAAGTTCCAGAGTGAAGAATTGAAGATGACAGAAACAGTATTTTATAATTCTAACTATGTTTCCATTAGTGTATAATCCCCTGTCACTAAGAATGGTTTTGTGTTCATTATCTACATAGTTTTGTATTAACAGATTGACACACACTTCTAATGCAATGTGTAACAGTACATTGATTTATAGTTTCATGCAAATATCTTGCAACAAGCTTCACAAATGGAAAGTGTGTCAGTTACATCGTAAAGTAAAATATTTAAGCAGTTTGCTCGGACGAAACCAGATCAATATGACCAACAAAAAATATATATTTTAAGGCCAAATTAAAACCAGTCAGTATTAATTAATCTCTTAAAATAATCACTTATAATTAATATCTGTGAAGCCCGACAATACTCCCAACATACTGCACGTGTTTATGACCTCATCAGTACATATCTAGTCAATATATACAGCTGAGGCTGCTCAATAAGGCAATGCAAATGTCGTATTTGGCCATATTATTTTAAATGCAAATACTTATCTATTAATAGGGTTATCCAGATGATGTTTTATAGTAACTTATTGTATTCCTTCTGTTTTTGATATAGTTTTGATCAACATTACTCCCGAATTGTTTGCCGAGACAGATTAAGAAACACGAGCAGACAGATGGGAAACAAAGCCCCCCCCCGTCAGCCAAACATCTTTGGAAGAGAATACAGGTGAAAGTAGCATGCAGACCTGCAAACTGAAGGTGAATTAGGTGACAGTTGGGAATCAAAACCCATTTAGGAACCCCCCCCCCTGCCCACACCACACTGCAGAGGTAGGTGTCAGACGCACTATAAGAACAAATGGTCAAGGTAGCTGGGATATGCTAAGCCAATGAGTGTATAGGTATACGGTATTGAAGTGTATGTTGAAATGTCACTTTGATGACATGTATTGTATTGTAATGTAATCTACAAAAATATATGGAGAGTTGCCAGTAGTAATTTCAGGTGATATCACCCCTTTGATCACCAGTTAGGGGGTTTAGGTAACCTTCATTACATCCCATCTGATTGTTCGTGTTTCCATGTTCCCAGGTGTCATTACAGTTTTTAAAAACTGATAGAAATGATGACCAAAGCTACAGCAAAACATCTAGTTATGACACACTGGATTTACCGTTCAAACAAGAGGCACATTTATCCATCCCTAAAGTAAAAACCAGCTGAAACATAGAGCAGCCTTTTTTAAATGCACTGTAGGGACCAAACGCATGTATTAAGCATGTGTTCTCAGTGTTTCTACAACGATTAGTAGTTGTCCTCAGCCTGCTGTTTGTTTCATGCACTTTTGTTCAAATTTCTGTATGAGGAGCAACAGACTGGATCAGTGTGAGGGTGGGGAGGTGGGTAGAGATGTATGGGTGCTGTCTCCCCCCTCTAATGTCCTCTCTGATCCTCACTATGAGCTCGTCATGATGCCCCCTCCTCTCATCATACACTGATGCTCCTGCTGTGCTGCTTGATGAGGCTGTCCTGCTTCCCTTTGCCCACGGCCTCCTTCTCCTGCTGTGGTCCCCCTGTCTCTGCCCCCCCTGTCTCTGCCCCCCCTCTGACCGGCTCCTCATTCCGCTTCCTGTCTCGCTCCCACTCCCCCCCCGGCACGCTCCCGGTGTCGCTCATGTCCCCCAGGTGCTCCACAGAGTCACACTTCTCCAGGTCCGAGGCGATGGTCTGCAGGCTGATGACGGACATGCATTCTGAGGGTGGGCGACCCCCCCCTTGCCGCTCCCTCTGGCCCCAGCCACTCTCTCGGTGCCTCTCCACCCACAGACGGGTTTTCTCTCCATCTGCCCAGGTGCTCTCCATTCCCCCCACGGCCCTGACCTCGGCCTCGGCCCCCACAGGAGAGCTGCGGCCCCCGCACCCCGCCGGCCGGCCCCTCTGAGCGTGGATCTGCTCGCTGATCTGCTCCAGGTTCCGCAGGGCCACAGAGTAACGGGACTTCACTTTCGCCACGCGCTGCTCCAGCTCTACTACTCTGGCCTTGTGTTCCTGAAAAAAGGTGAACAGCAAGTTAGCAAGACACAGTCACACTTCACTATTCTCAATTTTACTTTTATTTAAAGTCTGACTCCAGGCACGCTCTCAAGTATGGAAAAATACTCTGCTGTGTGTTATATTTTTGTTTAACATGTTTAGTTTTTTTGCACTTTTATTGTCATTACACAGTACGAATTGGTTTCTCTGCATTTGACCCATCCTAGTCTTAGGAGCAGTGGGCTGCCATTTTCCAACCAAATATTGTTGAACTTACACTTCCCCATATTTGTTTGTAAATAGATTCGAAGATACCTTAGTTTCTGACTGCCGCTTTGTTTCCCCCGGCCCCTTCTCGGAGAACACCCGTAACCTAGTAACCTAGCATCCAAGCTAGCGGCAGTCAGAAACTAAGGTATCTTCGAATCTATTTACAAACAAATATGGGGAAGTGTAAGTTCAACAATATTTGGTTGGAAAATGGCAGCCCACTGCNGTTTTTATATGAAAAGGATAACTCTTTGAAACAATATGATGAAGTTGAATTTATATCTTACGTATGTGTGTCTTTTTATGATGATGATGTGGATCTTTCAGATCAAATTGACTATGGTATCCTACACATGGTATTGTAAGTGTATCATGTAGGGTTGGATTCATAGTAGTCTGGTTCCAGTCTTGATTCGGTCTTGCCCTACCTTGGTCTTGGTCTTGACTTGGACTTGACCTCTTAAAGTCTTGGTCTTGACTTGGTCTCAATCAATCAATCAATGTTTATTTATATAGCCCAATATCACAAATGTTACATTTGTCTCAGTGGACTTCACAGTTTGTACAGAATATCAGTATGACAATACGACACCCTCTGTCCTCAGACCCTCACATCGTACAAGGAAAAACTTCCAGAGAAAACCCACAGTTTAAAGGGAAACATGGGAGAAACCTCAGGGAGAGCAACAGAGGAGGGATCCCTCTCCCAGGACGGACAGACGTGCAATAGATGCCGTGTGTAAATTGAAAAGATAATACATTTGCAACATAGGTAGTCTCGACCTCTTAAAGTCATGATCTTGTCTTGGTCTTGCTACTCTCCGGTCTTGGTAATGTCTTGGTCTCGGATAAGGTGGTCTCGACTACAAGACTATCTCTAGGTTAACTTATATACTGCCCACAAGGACCAACACTGTGTTTGAACCGGAAGTGGGTAAAGGGGCGGGGCTACAGAAGGTAATGTGGGGTTTGTGTCATCCCGCCGTGTTCCTACTTTCAGTCATCAGAATACCTTTAATCGCCCCACAGAGGGGACATTTACATAAATATCATATCATATCTTCTGTTCCTCAGGTGAACGAGGCGGAGGAGGAGCGGCTCCGCAGCGAGCGGGAGCACCAGCGCGTCACGCAGCTCTGCCAGGATGCCGAGGCCCGGGTCCAGACGCTGCAGAAAGCCCTGAAGAAGGTCATCGTCAAATCCAAGCCTTACTTTGAACTCAAGGCTCAGTTCAACCACATTCTGGAGGTGTGTAGCAGCCATGAGCATTTATCATTTGTTACAACATCACACACACACACACACACACACACACACCATGTGTTCATACGGTAAGCCAGCAGCTGATCATATTCCTTTCTGACCATGAATCAGTTGGGACTGCACATGACTCAGCAGCTTTTTTTGCTGATGTACTTTAAATGTGGCTAGTTCTAGCTGCAGAGTCTGCAAAATGTATCACAGAGGATATCATTATCTTAACATGCACACATTTGTGGATCTGAGGCATTAGAAACTGCTGGTGAAAGCATTGAACCTTCACTGACTTTCATTTGAATTCAGAAAATCTAACATTTTGCCCGCAGCTTTGCAGATACTTCCAGTTGCTTCCATTTTCCAATAAAACTTTGTGAGGGTCAAGTTGAGAGGTTGGAACAAACATATGGGCTAGATAGGTAACACAGAGCAGATTGTGGAGAGCTTTGAGGGTTTGCTGCTGATGTTTATCTGTTTTTCATATATAGTTCTATCTTACCAGCTGTTATGGCCTGTGGCATCCTCAACTGTTCAATTTGCTGACACAGCGGGTATTTGTAAGCTGTTGTTTCCTATCACCAACCCAGAATTTCTCAATAAGAGAGAAAGAGTGGAAATGCTTCCAGTCCCTTTGAAGTGTTTCTTATATTGTGTTGTTCAGGGTTCCCGCGGGGACTTAAAAAGTCTTACATTTGATAATATGAATTTAAGGCCTTAAAAAGGTCTTAAATACGACCAAAAAAATAAGAAAGGTCTTAAATATGATTTAGAAGGTCTTAAAAATGATCGGATTTGAAAGGTACTTCTGTGTTGCGATCGCGTCTAAATGTGTTTTGGGGAAAAGGTCCGGGCTGCAAAGTAA
>NW_011341171.1:0-4289 GCF_000735185.1 Notothenia coriiceps
GTTTTCATTGAAACAGCTCCTTATATCTGTTAGCGCAGCTAGCTAGCACCAGATGCTAACAACAACAATACACGTAAGGTGTGCCCGTTCTCTCTCTCTCGCTCGCTCGCACCACACATACACACACCCTCCCGGTCCTCCCGATGGCCAGTCGGTGCCTGCCGGTGAGCGTGGAAGTGTGGTCTGCCGCAAGCGGACGGCAGGAGCGGGGCTGTCAGCATCAGCTTGTAGATGGTATTTTAAACTCGATGCGCTCTGAAACTACGGGGCGGCCGAGGACAAAAAATACACGTGCGTTAATCGCGTTAAAATACTTAGTGGCGTTAATTTTTTTTACGCGTTAACTTGACAGCCCTAATTTGTTGTCATAATAAAATAAGACTTTCTCATCTTTTTTTTTCTCTCATTCGATTATCCAATCACTCTGGAATAACAGATTTTTCTAATTCACAAACAGATACAGTATGGTTTATTATATTAAATTCTCTATACGTAAATCACTGGTAATTTAACCAAAAATACATTGGTAATCAATGGCACTTTCTTCCCTGAAACCACTTCTGTAATAAATACTTGGGAGACCATTTATATGTACACAAAACCTATAGAACAGACTACAGGAAAGTGAAAAACCCCAGACATCATAAAGGGGCCTCTTTAAGATGTGTGTTGATCAAATGCAAGGCATGCTGTTAAATTGTATTGCAGTGGGGCAGTTGCATAAGTTGGAAAGTCTTGATTCTATATAGACCCCAGTCAAAAGGCTGGACACACCACTGGATCCCAGTGTGCCATACTATGAAGCAGTCGGCTTCATCCGGGCTCTTCAGAGCAGCTCAAGGTGAGGCATTTGTCTTCCCACAGTTTGTGAGTCTGTCTCATACACAATGAATGAAACTTAAAATTCTGTGAGCACCCACCGTTTCACAAATGTTGGAAGTTGACAGCATAACATCATCATTCCGGCTTTGATTCCAATCCCGTTTTGTAACACAACTCCGCCGTGAACATTGTGAACGTGTCGTTGTTTGGTTTCCCTGCCGCAGACCTAATCCATTCCTATCTGCAAGCAGACATTAATAAATCATGAGGAGAAGCTTTCAGAAGCTTTAACCTCCATGCATAATTCAGCCCGCACTGAGGCTAATGCTACTGCTGCAGCTCCCAATCTCGACTGTTCAGTAGTCTCCCACTAAACAGCCAATTAACTGTAATGAATCCAGCAAAGTCCTACTCTCAGCAAAATTAACAGAGAAAGATCTTCCTCCCGAAAACTGTGTGATCTAATTCCTGAACAGAACTCACTAAAAGTTAGTTTTCACCTTGGGAGAAAAAGGGAAGTCAGGCGTTCTGTGATAGATTCACTGAATGCCTTTACTTTGAGCATGCTGAGAACTTCAATTGTGATCCCAAATAAATTGCCTTAAAATTGGAACCATTTGACTGGATAGGATGCTTAGTGTTATTCATGTCACTTTGAGTTTGTTGCTGAAGGAGTATTACCACTTGAAAAAACAGTGTTTCAAAGACAAGAGAGAGTAGTTGAAGGATAAAGTCGAGTGAGTCTTTTCAATGTTCAAGCAGCCAGTATCCAGACATTTCCCGAATGGATAATGCAAAGCTCACCACTTTCCATGTAACATATGATCATATCTCCGACACAAAAAACCCAAAGTTAATCCTAGGTTAAATTTAAACTAGTAAAAAGTCCTGTATTGTTTTTTTTCAAAAAGTTTGAATTGGTACCAAAATACATTACAATGAATAATTTAAGTATGCTGAAGTCGAGGATTATGTACCTCACAATTCACGATAATGCCAATGTTCAATGCAAATAAGCAGGAAACATTGTGCCATGTATTTAGTGAGGCAGATTGTTATGGTTTGGAGATCATGGATGTGGATGGTTGCATGGGTTATCTGACGTTTACATACAGAAGTTGTGAATTTAAGTCCAATATTCATTCTCTTTTATCTTTGAGTTCTGTTTTTGGTACCAACCACCTGAGAAAAATATCCCGCTCTTTACTTGTGAAATGTTCCACTTTGTTCCACATCAGCTAGTCTTCACTTGTGTTAAGAGCCCTTTAGCTGAAAACAGCTGCATGCAGCAAATGAAAACCTTTCTATCAGAGTGGAGAGAGTGGGTCAAAAGGACTAATTTGAAACAAAAAACACCTAGATTGTGTTTTTAGCAAGATAAAATAGAAAAGTTTTTTCCTATGCCAACATCAACCCCACTTTTTTATGGATGTATTATCGGCAACTCGATGCAAGTGTGATGGGTATGGGCTAACCCTATGATATTCATGCAGAAAAAATGCTGTCACAGAACTTAAATTGATCAGGAACTCAATATTTCTTTAACCCTTTAACTAACCCTATAGATAATGGAATAATAGTGAACTTGCCATGACCATACTATTTTGAAGTTGCGGTATCCATCACCTTTCCTTAACCTACCAGTAAGTTAATTAAATATTCAGAATGCAAACTGCCCATTTGGGATGGACAAGAGATTCTAATGTTTGACATTCCTAAAAATGTCTTATTCGACAAAAAGGCCATTTATTTCACAGCAGAACATCCCAAAAGCCACAAGAGATTATTTTTGAAAAAACACAATCACTGTGCATCGAAAAGTAAGAACCTGGTTAATTATTCCACAGAATGTTGTTGGATTTTTCTCCACTGATAAGGTCATGCCACACCAAGCTCCACTAATTCCTTTTTTTGGTTGGTATAGTTAGGTTAAAACACCAGGAGTTATATCGGTGACATAAGGGTAACATTGTCAGGATAAGCCAACCAGAGGCAGAGTAAGGCTGGTCTAATTATTAGGGCTCTCAGTCGATTAAAATATTTAATCGCGATTAATCGCATGATTGTCCATAGTTAATCGCGATTAATCGCAAATGTTTTATCTGTTCTAAATGTACCTTAGAGGGATATTTTTCAAGTTTTGAATACTCTTATCAACATATGAGTGGACAAATATGCTTTATGCAAATGTTGGTTTATTATCATTTGAACAATGACAAATATTCTCATGAATATTAAACACAACAACCTCTTAACATTAAATAATATTCGCCTCAATTCAACCTGGAACCTCTCTCATACAATACAATAATACAATACCAAGTGTGTGCGTGTTTGTGTGTGTGTGTGTGCGTGTGCGTGTGCGTGTGTGTGTGTGGAGAGACACTGTGATGGATCGTTGGAGCTATGTGCAACTCAAGGCATATGCTCGAACGGGAGCTGCCTGGACGCTGCAATCATGTTGCGCGCACACTATCCGTGCTGAGTGTGCTGACTTTTCGTACAACGTCCCACTGTCTGGCTACCTGCATAAAGTCAAGTGCTTGGCGCAGTTGTCGGCGAAATGTCGCTCCTCTGTTTTCATTGAAACAGCTCCTTATATCCGTTAGCGCAGCTAGCTAGCACCAGATGCTAACAACAACAATACACGTGAGGTGTTCGCGTTCTCGCTCGCTCGCGCCACACATACACACACCCTCCCGGTCCTCCCGATGGCCAGTCGGTGCCTGCCGGTGAGCGTGGAAGTGTGGTCTGCCGCAAGCGGGCGGCAGGAGCGGGGCTGTCAGCATCAGCTTGTAGATGGTATTTTAAACTCGATGCGCTCTGAAACTACGGGGCGGCCGAGGACAAAAAATACACATGCGTTAATCGCGTTAAAATAATTAGTGGTGTTAATTTATTTTTGCGTTATTAACGCGTTAACTTGACAGCCCTATAAAATACCCATATCATCATTTTCCTTTTAACCTCTAGGCTAATTTCACAATTAGATAAAACCAGATTCAGTCTTAGATTGGTGTAAATGTAAGAATCCCTTGATTTAATAACTTTCCACAGTGGCAATGCTTGACATTTTCAAGCTTACGCAATGTGTACAATTTTTGGAAGTTGTTTTTTAAGCATCATTAGGATTTTGATGAAAGCTCAGAAACAACATTTCAATCCAATGTAAACATCTCTGTCTCAGGGAGGTAATGTGAGAGAGAAGGCCAAAGTCGTCCTTGTTCTTATGGAGGACGATGATAAACTGAAGGAGGAGAGAGACTTTGCCATCATGACCAGGGAGAAGACGTCAAAGGGTGCTGGTGGTGAGCCCTTTTGTCTTGAGTATCTCTGCTTTACTGTTTTAGTATCATAATCTCTTTTTGTTTGTGTATGCAGTGTTTCCCCTAGGATGGAGTCATAGCAGCGGTGCTAAGGCACGTGGGCCCAGCATAATGTGAGCGCGGAGCGCGTGGAAGTTTTTA
>NW_011341172.1:0-7312 GCF_000735185.1 Notothenia coriiceps
ATAATATCCACATGTCTACCCTACTTTTATAATTTTCTAATCATAAATCTAGTCGCCAGAAGCAAAATGCTAACGTTATGCTATAAAGGAACTACAGCAGGGTCGCTGCTTCAACGTCACGCCAACTTAAGATCCATATTCAAACACACAGATTCTAAATGGTACAAGTTGAAGCGTTTGTTTGAACAGTCTGCAGGAGGCAGGGACTTCCTTTCAAGCAGAACAGGGCAAACAAGACTTAGAGGAGTGTTTACGTGTTCGACCTAATTGACGTACAACGGCCTCGACAACTTCTGTAGTCCTATTCAGCCACATGGTAACAACCATCGTTTTTCAGACACGTAAACTCTTCAGAAATCACCAGTGGGGTCACTGCTGATGGATTTAATGTCGTAGAACAAAACGTGATCCGTCTCTTCAATGTGTCTCAACCACAGACCTTATTTCCAGCTATTTTCCAGAATCCTATGGAGAAATCCCGTTGACTCTGAGACAGTGGTAAAATGCTAACCCACTTCCGGGTTTTAGGACGCGTCACTGTGGCACTCTATTGGCTAGCTCTCCAACACATTGTACGTGATAGGCTAAGGGGCGGGACATCTCTAAGCTGTTAACCAATCACAACAGAGCCTGCCAGCTGACCAATCAGAGCAGACTGGGCTCTGGTTTCAGACAGAGGGTGAAAAGAGGTGCTGCAGAACAGGCTGTATGAGAAAAATAAAGAGCTTTTTGAACATTAAAGCATGGAGACATGTCCTACAGTAGTAGAGACACTACATACAGTATATGCGCAGAATATGTCTTCTTTAGGTAAGACAATGACGGTTTTGTCTTTGTCTTTTGTTTATCTTTATTGTCAAACACATTTTTTTTAGTGAATACTGGATTTTGAAGGGTGCTGTTGCAGTGAACACAAGTAAAACAATCCAGATTCACATTCTCCAATACACATCTCTGACCTGTCAAAGTATGTTGTAGTGAGAGGTTGTCCTCGCGGGTGTTCGTATTTCAGTACCACACCGCAGGATCTACTTTAATTTGCCGTGACGGCGTATGAAGAGTCTGCGAGCGACAGCCCAGTTGAGAGGAGGCTTTGTGGGGAGCCGTGTGAAATCTCAGAGACATGAAGAGGCCAGAGCTGTGGACAGCTGAGAAATCCTCCAGAGGCGTAAATCCCCCAGATTTTAATCCTGTCCACCGCTTGGCAAGCTATAAATTCTTTTCCGCGAGCACTTCATTTAGTGAGAGTTCTTTGGAAGGAATGCTGGTAAATGTTTTGATGAAGATTTGGTCAACTACGGATAAGTAGGATGTTAAGTTAACTACAAGACTTGAGAAAATGTACTTGACTACATCATACTTTGATGCAGTATATTATGCAGGACTTTGCTATTTTAAACTTTTTAATAAGGTAAGATTGCAAATGCTTTTAATGGAGTATCATACCAGTGATTTTGCTTCAGTAAAGGATACTTTTTTCACAATTGGTCTCATCTCATTTTCCATATAAATAATAAATCACATGTATTCTCTTCAAACTTAACCCCAAAGGCAGATTTCCGAACTTGTCAATGCTCACATTTTGCTGAAGTGTGGAAAGGGGGAGTCTAAATATTAAAAAAAGAGCTCATTTAATGTGATGCCTTGAAGCTCGCCCTGCTCTCTCTGAAATGTTATGTGGGGACACGAGTTCAGGGACCCTCTAAGACAGGGGTGTCAAACTCAATTTCATCACGGGCCACATTAACATTATGGTTGCACTCAAAGGGCCGGTTGTAACTTTAAGGCTATAAATACATATATAAATATTTAATATATATATATATAATAATGTATTATATTACATTATTGCCTCTGCATTGGATTATTATCAAATAGGGTAATAACTTCATAATTAACTACGTCTCAAAGCAGAAGTCTACGGCAAATAATTCCAAGTCTCTGCAGTGAGAAGTAACATTTTGAAAAAAAACTAATATTTTGAAAGAAAGTCAAATTCTGAGAAAAAAAGTCATATTGTGAGATGCATTGTGGGACATGTAGTTTATGGGCAATGTGCTTCTGTAAATCGGCATGTAACCGTATAAACAACATATTATATTCTTTCAGAGGTCTTGTGGGGCCTCATCAAATGAAGTCACGGGCCGGATTTGGCCCATGACACCTCTGCTCTAAGAGGACGCAGACATGGTCGTCGTCAGCATCAGTAGCTAAATCAAACCAATCAGGGCACACGGAAAATACACACTCCAGCAAACATTTAGAGAATTGAATTCGATACCAAACACAAAGCGTGGAAAACATTCCCAGCATCAGAAGGACAAATGTAATTACTTTAGATCTAGAAAAAAGAGCGACTCTGGCACTTGTCCCAAAAGCCAAAGTCCAGAGATACAGTCCTGTACGTTTTCAGCTTCAGTTATTTTCCCCTTCGGTCGCTGTGAGTCCCTGCACAGCTTGTCAGCATTCTCGGTATGTCCCCAGGTCTGTGCATGCAGCTTGTTCCCCAGGAATAATTCAAAAAGCTGGAAAATAAATTAGTTTGACTGTGCCCTGCTTCTTTTATCTGTTTCATGGTTTCGAAGAATCCACCAGGCAGGCGTCTGATACCTATGGTTCTATTCCCATATGTATTTTCTCAGCCAAATAGATAATAATAGTTTTTAAAAAAAAATCATTTGTTAAACATAATTGCTTCTACTACCTCTGATATGACAGAAAACCATTAGTAGAGGAACAAATACCCAAAATACCCCTTCCCGAGGTACGCTTCTTATTACTTCAATATGTCTCGATTTTGACAAGGATGGTGGAATAAAAATATTTCACTGCAAAATTACTTTTTTCTGGTGACGTTGGAGCCTCCGAAATACATCGTTGTACTATATGAGAGATGCATGCCATATTTTATTTTGTTTACATTAATATCCTTTCCTTTTTCCCTCAGCTGAGCTCAGAGGTTTCTTTAATATGTATGAATCTCCCCGTATACATGGTTCACTGTCCTTATACTGAAAACACTAATATAGCACCAGATTTGTGTCTTAATACAGTCATTTTCAAACACGAAAGAGATCGCCATGGGTGCCGTGGGAAATTGTCCAATTTCACTTAATCGGTGGGAAAAAACATTATTTAGTTGCTGCAAATTAAATCAAACAGTGCCATGTTCCCAAGCAGACTCAAATGTCATCTCCAAATGAAACAGCATCACTTCAAAACAAGAACACCGAGTATTTTGTTCACCTGCGTAAACAAACTGAGAAACGGGTAGAGATGGCAAAAGTACACACATCCTTTATTCAAGTAGAAGTACAGATACTCGTGTTTAAAAGTGGTAAAAGTAGAAGTACTGACTAAACTTCTTTACTCAAGTAAAAGTAAAGAGGCTTTGAAATGTACTTCAGTAAAAAGTACCCATAACTAGCAGCTGTTTTAAAGAGTATCTGAACTCCCTTTAAATTAATAGAACAATAATGTCATTGTTAGCTAATGAATGTTTCCATGCTGAACAACGGCAACATGACAACGTTTTCATTGGTCCCTCTTCTTTAGAGAAGACCAGGAAGTGATGGATACACGGATCGTGTTCAAACCAATAGGCACGCAATGACTCTAAATAATAATGATCACGCAACCAAACACACATTCAGACTAAAGGAACCAGCCTGTTTGGAAAATGTAAGAAGTAGAAAGTTCAGGTATTTGGGTTCAAAATGTAAGAAGTAAAAGTCATCAGAAAAATAAGTAGTGGAGTAAAGTACTGCTACCAGAGAAATGTAATTAAGTGCAGTAACGAAGTATTTGCACTCCACTACTTTCCACCTCTGGAATTACATTTCTCTGGTAGCAGTACTTTACTCCACTACTTATTTTTCTGATGNTGAAATGAACTTCATGTCATGTGTTCTCATAAACATGAGGTGATGAAAGGGTGGAGGACACTTAATGTCTTGTTCACGGCTACCATACATTACATCGATACTTCGATACAGTCAAACTACCTTTCCATCGTGGTTATTTTTGGGTTACAAGTAGGTAAAAATGGAGTTTAGTATATATAACAACTTATGACTGCTCAAGTAAAACAAAGTTAGAATGGGTCTAGTAGTGGTAGAAGAAGAATGAGTTAACTAGTATCAACGATCGTCAAAGAGACAATGTTATTGAAAGGAAGACACAAAAGCGCTTCATAACTACGGGTCTTCTCCCGGGACCTGGCCAGTCTAACACTACCTTTTTGCCGCAGGCAATTGAACAGTCGGCACTTCGTGGCGGTCGTGGCCAGCTACGGTCCAGCTTCCTCACGTTCGACTAGCGCACCAAACAGGCACTGGAGCGCACTGGTCTCGGTATAGACTGCATGGTGTGTCTATTGAGAGGGTTCTGGGGGCTGTAGGGGCGTCTAACTCTCGACCGCGAAGTTCCTTGGCGCGTTGTGCCCATAACTAGGGACGACAAACCTCGTACACTGTGAGGCATGCCTAGTTAGTGTAGTTTGTTCCTGTTTGTACCCAGAAGGACCGATAACGTTGGGAACTCGAAAAATCTACACTAGTGAGACACAACAAGGGAGAATCAGAGGATTTATGAAGAATTACATCCCGTTTCTTCGTCGACGTTGTATTGTGACTGGCCGTTTTGTTACGGTTCACGACAAATTTCCGTTCTTCGCTACTATTGAGTGAACGTAATCTGTTGTCCGCAGAATTCGTTTTGTCTAGAGTCCCTTACACTGGTTCCTTAGCCATCGTTACCATGCTTGTAAGTTCCAATATACAATCTTGTGTGCTCCAGGCTCACACCTCCCTAGATACTCGTCTTTATCTTATAGCTAAAATTCCTGTTAACAAGAACATAGTCGACTTTGTCTTTTTTGGACCCGTCGCATAATTGAACTCACTCTGGTAGTATAGATCGTACCCTCCGGTCGGGAGAAGATGTCTCAGTCGAGTAAAACTCAGGTCGATACACACATGTGAACAGACTTAACTCAACGAGAATTTAATCAATATATTGCTCATGTCCTACCGACGGAGTTTCTGCGTTCTCTAGGTTCTTTCTGTGTTGCCGCTATGGTAAAAACGTGGAACGACACCAGCACAATCAGAACCTTCCCTCTCGCACTCACTTCTGTCCCACGACAAGTAAACTAACTTTACGGTGTTGGAAAAAAAAAAAAAAAAAAAAAAAGTCGTTCAGATAGCTAGACTACGCGGTCGATGTTACGGTTAATGTAAAAGGAAATTTAAGTTATGTTGGTAATGAAGCAACTATTAGTCCGAAAATAAAAAAGAGAAATACGGTCGTCTGAGACCTACAGCACCCGTAAAACAAGACACCTCACACTTCGTTATTTTCACTCGCTCGTCACGCTCAACCTAGCACTCGACGTCCTCAACACACTAAAAAACATCCTCAGAAGATACACTAAAGGGTCCACTTCTCCTAGTCGACTGGTCGCGAGGCGTACAGTCGGTTCAGCCGACGCTCCAGACGGTCGTGGTCTCTGGTCTAACTACAAAGAAGCATCAAGTTTGAATAGAATTATTGTATTTAGTACTTTACTCCACTACTTATTTTTCTGATGACTTTTACTTCTTACATTTTGAACCCAAATACCTGTACTTTCTACTTCTTACATTTTGAACACAAATACCTGTACTTTCTACTTCTTACATTTTGAACCCAAATACCTGTACTTTCTACTTCTTACATTTTCCAAACAGGCTGGTTCCTTTAGTTTGAATGTGTGTTTGGTGGCGTGATCATTATTATTTAGAGTCATTGCGTGCCTATTGATTTGAACACGATCCGTGTATCGATGGATACACGGATCGTGTTCAAATCAATAGGCACGCAATGACTCTAAATAATAATGATCACGCCACCAAACACACATTCAAACTAAAGGAACCAGCCTGTTTNGGGCAGCACACAATATGGACGGACAGATGGTGATCGCAAGGGAGGGGAGGAGAGAAAGAGAGAAAAAGACAGTCTGTTAGGACAGTGTTTTCAACCGTTTTTGAGCCACGGTGAATTGTTTACATTATCCCGCAGCAAACAAACAACCAATAAAGTTACTAAATGACACATTGTAGATTAATCCAGCATATATGCGTACAATATAATGATCATCCTATCATAAGTCTCGCAATTTGGCTCGTAAATTCAGTTCGTAAATAGCTAACTTTGAAAGCTTTCTCTTTGTGGTTTTTCTCATAAAAGTTGCACGTTTCCAGAGGTGGAAAGTAGTGGAGTGCAAATACTTCNAACAGGCTCTTCTTTCGGCCTCCTGCTCGGCGTCTTTCTGTTCTGCGGCCTGGCTCTTCTGGGCCTTCTTACATTCGTCTCCTGGAAGCTGTGCCGTGTGCCTCTGCGGACGAAGGCCCATCTCTCCAGCCCCTCCCTCACGCTGACCTGCGACCCCGAGATCTGCCCGCTTCAGCCGACCATCCTGCTGCCCAGCCCCCTGCAGTCACCGGTCACCATGGCGACAGAGAAGGTGAAGGACCCCATGGGCTCGATGGGTTTCCTGGAGGCGGCGGTGAAGATCAGCCACACGTCGCCCGACATCCCCGCCGAGGTGCAGCTCTCCATGAGGGAGCACTTCCTGCGCCGCACCACGCGCATGCAGAGGCAGGCCACCGAGCCCGCCTCCTCCACTCGGTCAGTCACAAACACGCATGTTCCGCACCTCATTTGACTGACTGTCCTTTATTTTATTTATTTTTTATTCAATATGCTCCTTAGATAACTTTTAATTGTATTTGTTTTATTATTTTCTCCTTATAGCATTGTGAAGCACCATGAGATGACGTTGTTTTTAAAGTGTGCTATAGAAATGAAATGTATTATTGTTAGTAAAATATCAGGACCCATGTATTTATCATCCTCTCAAGAATGGAAGTAGTCATCACATACAGAGCTGCGGGACAAATAGTTCCCAGAACAGTGTCCTTCACACGCCTTAAATACAAGAGTATCACAGTCACAAGATGGAGGAATACCGGTTCAAAGCAGTATTCAATGTTTAGTTCAGATTAGCTAAGGCCCACGTAAGCAATAAACATGACAGTCATATGTCTGTCTCCATAGAGGCTGAATCATCATATTAATCACAGAGCGATCATATGCCTAAAACAGTATTTTCCCAACAATTATTATTATGTGTGTAAGACCATGTGAGACCATGTGAGACCATGTGAGACGATTATTCATGTGTGAACATGCTTAGGGATACATACGAGCACGCATGCCTGCACGCACGGACAGCGTTTAAGAGATACAGTAGAATCGTGTGGCAAAA
>NW_011341172.1:7506-16644 GCF_000735185.1 Notothenia coriiceps
TGAACAGCAGAACTCAAACATTTGTTACCATTTTATTAAGTGCACATCAGTCCTGTCTGCTTATTATGCAACTGCGCATTAAAAAAGCACATCTATTTTTAAATAGGCTTAAGCAGCAAACATGTCCTTTTAGGGTCCTGACAAAGCAAACCGTCGTTCACCCCCCCTCCCCCCCCCCTCCAGGACCTCATTTGGTGTTATTATTATTTTATACATTTAGGGCATCATTTTGAAATTACTTTGAACTTTTTATATAACACAAACACAATTCAAGTATTTTGCATTCCTACCACAACACAGCAGACAATTCCACATCGGAGCAAGGAAATGAAAAACTAAACAGGGTATCAATGCAAAGCAGATTGACTCTTAATCGGTATGCTAAGCATATAAGACTGAAAGTGGATTGAGAATAGCAGGCAATCTTCTTCGAATATTTGCTTTCATGCATTTGCAAAAACAATAAAAATGCAAGCGATTATCCTTTAACTCAGAAAACAACTTACTTAGCTTATTGGGTTTTGAATCAATTGAAACTTAACCAGAAGTAAGATGATATACTGTAAGGAGACACTATAGGTGGTCAGCTTGGTACATTTCAAAGCTTCCTCTCTTGAATTCAACCTCCCCTTTTTGATATTCCCTGCTCGTCTTCACTGCTCTTCAAAAGCCATTGAAGACATTGTCATTCACTCTCTTTCCTTCTCCCCTGCAGGCACAATTCATTCAAAAGACACCTTCCCAGGCAGATGCAGGTAGGCAGTCTAGACCTGGGGTACGACTACACGCCGGACAATGACGATAGGCCCACAAGCATCGGTCGCATCCAGCCAGAACTCTACCAACAGAAGACCCTGGAGTCGGAGGATTCGTCCAAGAACGGCAGCAGCAAAAACTGTGGCAGGATTAACTTCTCTCTCAAGTACGACTACGAAAACGAGGCGCTCATAGTCAACATCATCAAGGCGTCAGACCTCCCTGCCAAGGACTTATGTGGGACGTCTGACCCTTATGTGAAGGTGTACCTGCTACCCGACCGCAAGAAGTTCCAGACTCGCGTCCACCGGAAGATGCTCAACCCCATATTCAACGAGAGCTTCCAGTTTCCTGTGCCTTACGACGAGCTGGCGATCAGGAAGCTCCACATGAGCGTCTTTGACTTTGACCGCTTTTCACGGCACGATATGATCGGCGAGGTGGAGCTGGACAACTTGTTTGAGACATCAGACCTCTCCAGGGAAACTAACATATGGAGGGACATCCAATACGCCAGCACGGTAAGAATCTATTTTTTTTTCTTATAGATTCCGTATCGAATGACTGACTCTATAGAGACATTTATATCGAACATGTCTCTCATTGGCTGGTGATTCCACATATTAATTACAATCAATGTTAGTTATTTGTTTTAACCATGGGGTCAATAGCTTACTGGAAATGTACTGGAGGGACAGCCAAGCCTTTGGACTGGTGTTTTTGGCTGAATGTCGGCCTGTTGGACAAGCAGATGGATATATCTGGCATGTCAGAAGGGTCGTCCGTCTTACAGTTTGAGCAGTTCCTTGGCCTGATTTCCCACATGGCTGCTGTCAAAAGTTAATGATATACTGTAGTGAGCTAGATTTATTATTAGTGGAGTAGCATTTCACATGTTGTGGCAAAAGAAAAAGCAGACGGAGTGAAGTTGATGTGCTAATTCTGTGACTTTTAGACTAAATGGTTTGTTTATTTGTTGTCACACAATGACCAGTTCAAGCAGCGCTAGTTTTGCGCCAGGTAGTTATTTTTTCTTATTGAAATTCTCTATGTGGTACTTTGGTTACGGTTGAAGGTTTAAAGTACATTAAGTGCACCAGCACAATGCAAGATTTTGTTTCTGGCACAAAGTCGTTTGGTTGTGTAGAGACTGGTAATTGTTTCTGTAATTATGTTTAGGGTCTGTTCGGAAAGAAATGGCTGGCTGAGAGTGGATTGTTTTGTGGCTTACCTTGAGTTGGCATTAGTGGCTAACACAAGCAGTGTTCGTCAGTCGGCTTGACAGTTCTCAGCAAAGAGGAGGCTCTTAATCCAACAGCATATCAACACAACTCCCAGAAGGCCTAAAGAACAAAGTGACAATCTTATCCTAATGTCATTTGTTGAGCTGCTTCTTTAGTTTTTTCTCCAGCTAAAAAGCTCAGAGTAAAGCGGCCATAGATGTGACAGGCTGAGAGATTTGTAACCACCACATCCTTAGATCTTTAAAATAGCAGATCACTGTGACAGGATATAGTTCGGCTTAGTGAACGTGTGTCTCTTCCTTGGAGGAGCAGCATCGGCCGAACTCCGCTGCTCCTCCGTGCAGAGAGTCTGCAGCGGTGCGTGTCAGCGACGTGCAGTCAGGGGAGGCACGGATTGGCTATCGGGAGAGTCGGGACTTAAACGCCGCGGCTTTCTGGCTAGCACTTAGCATGTGGGACCGGACAGCTTTGATCCCCATCGACAATGGCGATTCGAGAGTTTGTGGGGGCCCCTCGCTCGAACCAAGCAAGGCACGGACGAAACTTAAAATAGGAAGCAGCATTTTACGGCGCGCTATGGGGTCCGCCTTGAGGGGGTTTCCCGACATGTCGTTTCAGTAAATTAAAGGGTGTTTCATGTTGTCGTTGCTGTGGACCTTCTTAATACCTTGGAAAATGCCGTTTAATACTTTTTAATACTTTTTAATAGCCTTAATTTTCGCTAAATTGATTTATCAACTGTTAATACTTTTTAAGACCCCGCGGACACCCTGAAAGCATTCAGGTTTCCTCCACCATCATTTTCTTCGCATCAGTAAGCAGCATTTGATGTATGCAATTGAAATATCAGGAAAATACAATACAACAGTAAACTGATTAAAACAATTTAATTCAAAAAGGAAGATTTAGAGACCTTCCTCGTGTGTCTGATTAACATTTTCTTATGGGTACGTTTAGGGGATTAAAACGCTGCCCTATAATGTGAATCCAATTACTACATTTGAATTATCATTAAAAGCATTATAAATAATCAGACACAGTTCTTCTTTTCCTCATCGAAAAACGAAATTGTCACTCATTAAAATACATATAATGACTGGCTGGAGACTCAAAGGTGTTCTCAAACATAAAAGCCTTTTTCTGACTCACAGCTCTCCAACACAATTATTCTCCTGCTGGCTTTGTTACTTGTTGACGATGTCCAGAGACTATTTTCTGGAACAAATTGTTCTTCGTCCAGGCACCATGTTAGCACCTTGGAGCCCTAATCACTCCTCATCCCTTTCATCCCAGAGTTTCCTCACCTCAAGTTGTTAAACTTGAACTTCTTCAAGGGTTGCTCAATAATCTCCACGTTATTGCTCAGGAGGCAGAAGAGCAGAAGGCTCTCTCCTTGGCACACAAACGTTATTGAACCACCCTAATGATTTCATGACAACATTCCTTGCTCACATTAGATTTAAGAGGGGTTCAGCAGAAACGAAAAACAAACAAGAAGTGGAGTGTAATGACTCGGGTAAAATAAAGACGCCGATTTATAAACACCGTTAACTCTTAATGAGTGGAAACCTATAGTGAGCAGAAGAACGAGGAGAGAAAGAAAAGAGCCAGCTGCCGCCCTCAGTTCATAGATCAAGGAGCGATAATCATCAATAACACCAACTTAGCTTCACTGAGATAAAGAATCTGGAGGAGTGTAGAAAAGCCCACCTATTGACTTCAGATCCCTCATGTGTTCAAACTCTTTTGGGAAAGTGAACATGCTAATAAGGAGCATGAATGGAGGAGACAATTTATCAAGAGCAGGAAAACAAAGACACAATCATTCTTTGTAAAAAAAAAAGTCCTCCATAGAGTATAATAAACAAGGCAATGAATGAAATGTACAGTTAATGACTTAGTAAGTGGATCTTTTTACCTAGAGTGTAGAGCCAACTAGACACTAAATGTTTTAATCAACAAGATAGCATGTTCCATCTTAGCTGCTAATATTTGCAAACTAGCGCTAAACACGGAGTCCAGTTTCAGAAGTTTATAAAAGATACTAGAAGTTATGAAAGATTATCCTGATGGGGACAATGTCTGTACTAAATGTTGTGACAATCCATATACTGCCTTCACATTTCCGTTAGACTAAAATTGAGCAATGTCTTAGCTTAGCGTTTTAGCATGCTAACATTGGCTAATTAGCACATAGCAAAAACTATAGCTGAAGCTAATGCGAGGTCCTTTTCGATCAATTCATTAATAAAAACATATTTTCAAGTATATCTCCAAGTAATTCATAAAGTATATCTCCGTAGGGTATGATTGTGGCCATTTTGTATGTGTGTGCTAAAATGAGAATCTTGTATTTTAGCCTACACAGTGTATTTTAACGTTAGCTTTTTGGCTTTATGCTTCCTAATTCCTAAAAGTAGAGTTCAGGATTTTTTTGCTGATCAAAACTTGCCAGTACGATAACATTTTAGTTTGCCACAGAACCTATTTTCTCCAATAATCCCAAATCAAATGAAATATTGCATTACCTTTTTGTCGGGTGGAACGAGTGCACTGATAGCTGTCATACAAAAAACGTCATCCCTGCATCACAACATTTCACTGGACATGTGAGGTGCTAGAGTAATATTAAAGGGGTCAAAATCAGCTTGTTCATCCTGTACAAAATTTCATTTTATGATATATAATGACAGATATGGATTTTTCAATCTGGTCCAAAGTGTCTGACTGAGCGGACAGCCGATGGACAGACTGACTTCGTATGATTAATGCCGTGCAGATTACACTGACTGGCACCAAAACAGCCTGTGTTTCTACAAGGACAATCAAAGTGTCACTTCATGCTTTTACAGCACTTGACATTTCTGCTGTGCTCACACATTATGGCTGAACCTTCACACCCTTCAAACTAAATCCCTCACTTCCACGGCAGAGAAAGTCAAATCGCATGTGGTGTTTGTGAAAGGATGTTAACACATGCAGCGCTCGGACAGACGTGTTGGAGGTGGCCAACAGTGGGTTTAAGTGATTATGAGATGTGATCTTAAAATGGTTTAAAGAGAGAGAAAAAGCAATCTCAATAGCTCAGTAGGGACCTCAACAGGAGTGTAAAAGCTTATTTAATTAGGCAGGTTGTACTTTTCCTCAAAATGGATTTAAAGTATAGGAAACCTTCGAGATCTCTGGAGTAGAATTATCTTTTTCCAAGAGTCATTCACTAATTGATAAAGTCAGATATTTGGTTGTGGTGAAGAACTGAATTTGATTTCCTCCCGATTGATGATAATTAACCGGAAACATTATCAGAATGATTTGTTTTTTTACTCTCAAACTGCAATGGAAATAATGAAAGTTGGCAAAAGACTTAATCGGGAGGTCGGTCATGACTTCCAAACTAACCTAAATTGTCTCAAGGAGACACTGACAGCCAAATAACTGCAAGGACTTGAAGTGGAGCCCAGTTTTTCCACTTAATTAGCTTGACACCTGTGGCACCTTCAACTGTTCTGGCATGACTCCTTCCAAAACTTAAGTGCAACAGAAGTCAAATAGTCTAAGTAATGTTCTGTGTTGTCATTGAGGGAAAAAATCAGACACCAAAGCGTAATAAATTCTTCGATTTCTCTGCCTGAAACGTGGATTTGGTGTCATTTAACCCCTTAATATCAATACAGACAGTCAAATGTTTAATACAGCATTAAAATCAGTGTTCTTTAATACGCAAAAAATACTTTTCACACGCAGCCTGCAGCAGTCTGCTCAACACAAATGCCACACACTTTGAACAACAACCCACTTTTCTGCTAAAGTCTCCTTCTTACCTAACTTACCAACATGAAGACACTTCCACTATTGTTGAACGAGCGACCAAACAAACATTCACCGGAGAAAAGTGAAGAGCTAACACCAGTGTGCCGGCTTGACAGCTAATTAGCCGCTCTGCTGCATCCCTCAATAACCAGCATGTAAACACACCTGCAAATGTCAATCTGGCCCATTTAAATGCTGGTTCGGCCCTTACTCTTAAATACCACTAACGACATGCTGTCCCACCATGACACGTCCCCTGTGGTGTTAGATTGTCTCTCTGGTAGCTGTGGTCAATCAAACGCTCGCACGCCCCATTACACCGGCTGAGGAGAGAAAACTTTTCTGACATATTCCCTAAACTCCTTTTGTCTTTGAATAACATAACTACGGGTTTATTACCAGGTTGACACGTACGAGGAATTTGACTTGGTGTCGTGGTGCATACATAAAAGTAAAACAATTTTTTGGAAACACAGATAGATAACTATTTTAAGAAGATAGGAAAATATATAGTAAAATACAAAATTAATTAAAGAGTATTTACATTGAAATAGAATGTAAAAAAATGTAAAATATGTACAGTAAAAAAACAAAACAGATATTACTAAGCTGACATTACTTTTGACTCCAAAAAGGATTAACAAAATGTGATGTCAGCATGCAGTCACTGGTTATCAAATTAAATCTCGTCTGTTTAATCTGTACTCAAACAGAAATTTAAAAGTGTGTTCCACCATCCGCTTTAATTAAAACCTCCTCTGTTTAAATAAGAATAGCTGTACAAAGGAGGAATTGTTATCAGAGAGTTATGAGAATTTTTTTTACAAATATGGTACTTCTTGTGAATGAACTGTGTGAACTTATTAGCTCATTAACTTCTGAGCTAATGACAGAAAGCTTGTTAGCTCAGAGAGCATTTCCCCTCTTCAATAAAACCCTTTAATAAGATCAAATGATTCAGAGTCCCCTGCTGCTGTGGCCTTTAGATGTGCTGGTGTATTGCACTTTAAATCGAACCAAGCCAGTCATATCACACCATGCTTTTACTCTTTATGCTAAGCTAAGCTAAGCTAAGCTCGACATTTCCATAGGTAAAGAAACAATTAATGATATTTTAAGGGTTTATCAAAGCTTCCACATTTTAACAGTGCAAGTCAAAAGGGGGAAAGACAACCCTAGATTCAATTCTTTTTAGAAATCAGCTTTACCTGCTCGGCTTATTGCCTCGCTATATTTGTGTTTTCATAAAGGCTGACACCACAAAATGCCCCCAAAAAAGCGAAATGATAAAAGGAAAAATACAGGTAGAGGGAAGGAGTCTCTGCAGATGTCAACACACCACACATTTCTAGTGGCTCATGGATTTACGATTTAAAGGGATACTTTTTTGTAGCTCATAAGCTGTTTTTCATTGTCTTACATTACATGTCATTACATGTCCTTTGTTAGACGCTTTTATCCAAAGCGACTAACATACATTCAGTACTGTGGGCAATCCCCACAGGAGCAATTTGGGGTGAAGTGTCTTGCCCAGGGACACAACGACATGCTGACTGCAGTGGGACTCAAACTTGCAATCCCCTGATTCGAAGTCCAGCTCACTAAACACTGAGCCACACCCACAGCCTCCTCTTACTAATTGTACCTTTAAAAACAGGCCATATTATGTTTTGGGGGGTTTTCCCTTTCCTGTAGTGTGTTATATACAGTAGGTTTGTGTGCATGTAAATGGTCTGCAAAGGATAAAATCGCAAAGTTTCTCTCCCACACACTTATCCCTGCCCGAAATGCCTCTATTGGACTCCTTTGTTTACTTCCATAACATAGTGACATCAATATGTAACACTCGGCTTCTATTGGCTAGCACTCAAACACATTGCACGGAAATTAGGGCAGTTGACCAATCCCAACAGAGCTGGTCAGATAACCAATCAGAGCAGACTGGGCTCTGGTTTCAGACAGATAATTAGCATAATAGGGCCCCTTTAAACAACGTTTTTCACCCGACATGTCAAAGTATTCCTTTAAAAAGTTATTTGTATTGTCCTGTGTTACAAACTGACAACAAACAACATGTTCCCTCAGCTGCATTGTGCTCTACAACACATGTTATCCATTTATCTTTCAACACCACTCACAATACACCTGCAGCCCTCCTGAGGCTGAGCTGCAGAAACCAAACAACAGAATCACAATGCGGTTCTTTTTGAAGCCAAAAATGCAAAATAGCAAAGTTGAATTAGTTTGCATCATATTACCCTTTTTATGCACTTCTGGGTGTAGCCTTCGCCCTAATTAGCTGGTTTACTCTCTCAACTGAGAGGAACATTTTACATTTTGTTTTCCTCTGGCAACAAGAGGCCATCATAAAGCTGAATGTTTTTGCAATTTAATGATAGAGGAATAACAGGAGAATATCACATTTGGTTATTTTTGTGTTAGTCTTCCCTGACTGAAAAACAAAAAGCAGACTATAAACAAATATAGTATTTCGTAAAGTAAATAAGTTCTACATTAATCATTTTGAGGGACCTGTACTTTACTTTTGATTTTTTGTATTTGTATTCTTGAGTTTTTATATTTTTTGTCACTCTATTAAGATCATAAATCCCAAATATAAGCTAGTAAATGATGATACACACTATGGCTCTTCAAACTAGCAAGTGGTGTATACAGTAATTAAAATAAGCTCCACTTTCTCCAGCTGCAACATTAAAGTGATTAACACATTAATGCAACACTAATTATAATCCAGTCATATAATATATACGATTTTAAAATGGGTGTTTGCCTACTGACTAGTTTTACTTTTGGCGCTTAAAGGTGGGGTAGGTAAGTTTGAGAAACCGGTTCGAGATACACTTCTTGTTATATTCCATGGAATGCTCTTAACATCCCGATAGCAATGAATATCTGAAGTAAAAAAAAAAGAGCCGTGGCGCTGTAAAAGCGCCACGAGCCGGCCCGACTCCTGCCTGTCAGTCTTC
Source organism: Notothenia coriiceps (assembly GCF_000735185.1). Classification (NCBI taxonomy): domain Eukaryota; kingdom Metazoa; phylum Chordata; class Actinopteri; order Perciformes; family Nototheniidae; genus Notothenia; species Notothenia coriiceps. The sequence goes on from NW_011341172.1 coordinate 16,304, forward strand.
CATCTGTGCACAAACTTATCTCGTGCCCTCATTGGTCATGTTCGCGTTTGTGTGTGTTAGAGAAGGGGCTCTATAAGGAAGTGGCAGATTTGTTCCGGCTGTGTATTTTCCAATCCTAGCGCACTCGAGCTGGTTTCTCCAAAATTACCTACTCCACCTTTAAAGTACTGTTTATGTTACTGCTAACATCTGACCATTTTTTACTTAAGTAGACTTTTTGAATGCAGGTATTTCTACAAGGTCGTCTCACTACTTTCACTAAAGATCTGAGTCAATCACTGGTATTCACTTCTCTCACACTGTTGGTTTCCCGACATGTCGTTGCAGTCAATTAAAGGGTG
>NW_011341173.1:0-3790 GCF_000735185.1 Notothenia coriiceps
TAAATTGAATTTTTCTGAAGTCCTTACCACTAGCTGCTCTTGCAGTAATAAGTAGTGCACCTTTCTTACTGTCCTAATGTGCACAATGTAGTGACTGCTTTTTCGTCTTTTGTTTTCTTAGTTATGTTCTCTGTATTTTATATGTTTGTATTATGTGTTATATGTAACGTTGCTGCCTTATTGGACAGGTCAGGATTGCAAATGAGATTCTATCTCAATGCTTTTATCTGGTTAAATTAAAAATTAAAAAGACAAAAAATTAAAAAACTTATTTTGGGGGAAAATGTCAAACTTTTATTTTGAAAGCCCGATTTTCTAACGCTGTGCATGCAGTAGGCATTGGAACCTGAAGTACCGGAGACCTTAAACGGTTCTGAAAACTTCTGTCACGTAGTGATCATCTTCTCAATAAAACATCTTTGCTGATGTTTTTTCGAGTCTGCTGGCCAATCAGAATCAAGATTGTTGCCGGGAGTCAACTATTCTTCATACATCCATGAGTACAACTTCAGATACAAATGAACACATAATGAAATATGACCCCCGGTTTGATGATTGACAGCTCACAGAACAATGGGGGCTATCTACCCTACCCACAATTTAAAGTAATTCACACAGGCAAGTTCAGCTGTCAGAACAAAGTGAAAAACTAACAATGGCACAATATATTATTAATATGTCGGGTAGTCATAGATTTATTTATTTTCTTCTCAGAGTGTACCAGAATGTGTAGTTTATATGTTTGTATTTCTAAAAATCTCCCCTAGAGCCCCTTCTGGGGTTGGGTTTTCAGCTTGTGTGCCTTTTTATGTTATACAGTTCAGCTTTGATTCCATCATCTCATTAAACCTTCTTTAAAAGCATACTTTAGTTCTGTAAAGGGATATATGCACTGTACTTCACTTTAATTAATATTGTATGCTGAAAAGCGTATATATTACAGCACGATTTTTTGTTGAATGGATTTGAGTGGTTCAAGTTTCGGGTCGCTATTTATTGACAAAGGAAAAAGTGGGTCCAGAGGCCTGACCAGTTGAGAACCACTGGTGTAGGTGAAATAGGTATATTATGGTGTAGATGATATACCACTAAGCATTGTTCAAGGAGTAGAGTTGAATTCAAGCGTTTTCCTTATCTTGTAAATATAACAGTTAACACTAAGCATCTTCCAAACGTTCAAAACCTTGTGGGAATGCTTTTAGTAAAAACTTAAAAAGGTGGATTTCTTATCTTTTTAATATATGGAATTGCAACTTACTACATAAATATCCTCAGGAAACTTAGGACTGCTTTTACTGTTATTTATTTGTAACTTTATAACATCTGTTTACATTCATCTATGCTACCTGTGCTAATGTTAGTACCTTGACTTGTCTTAAGCGCAATACTGGCCTCACACCTCTATCCACTATTCTTAAGATGTTCCTATTTATTCTGAGCGTTATTTCCTAAATATAGCCGGACCTAAAGAGTTATATAAAGCCTGTCCTGTAAACCGACTGCAGCACGGAGCGCAGGAGTAACAGGGAGAGATCTAGAAGGATTTATTGAGCTTCTCTTGTGTTTAATCCCCAGACTGTCACTAGAGGGAGCCCTCACACCAGTTTGAGAGGATTGCAGTAATACAATCCCTTTATATGGCATTACAGCATTTAACAGGAATTCTAGCAGGAAGCTCAATTTGTGGCTCGACTTGTTAGCAGCTCGTTCCTTTTAACATACGAGCTGTGTTCCTGCTGATGAACTCAGAGTGGTGACTCATGTAGTGTGGAGTCATGCTGCCCTGCTTTACCAGAAGTGAGCCCTCGTGGCCTTACTTCACATCCCTGCCTATGACATAAGGGCTTTTTGTTTTCACAGGGGTTTAAAGGGACAGTACACCCCCAAAAAATGTTCATATGATTTGTATTATTCTAGATTGTTTTAGTGTTGGATAGTATGCCATAGAGATGTCAAATACATTTTAAAAACTAAAAGGCAATGTCTCTTTTCAGAAATCATGAAATGTTTTGTATGATAATCCACAGGACGTTGTTCCTACATGAGCAGATTCATGTAGGAACTATTTTCTTCCCAGCGAACTTCGCCCATCAAACGTATTTACGTGTAGAAGGAGGTTTACTTGCGAGGCTTGTTCAAATGCGACGTGTAAATATTAATGACGTCTTCTTCAGCTGAGTTGTAAAGTTATCTATCTCAGTAAATGCACCCTTCTTCCACTGGCGCAGGGATACAGTTGAAGTTCATTAAAAAAAGAAAATAGTTCCTGAAAAATTGCTCACAATAATACCTTTTGATTATCTTGAGTAACCGGGTCATGGTTTCTGAAAAGAGACACTAATGTCTATCAAATGTTTGTTTTTTGCACTCTGAGCAACACAAGACCAGAGACCCATTTACTTTTTTATTTTCAGAGAAGCCTGACATGTCTAGGGCTGATTTCACCAAGACCCTACATACACAAAATCCAATCAATTAAAAGTTCAACAGGAGAGAGAAAAATTATGTATTTTATATTTTTCATCTCACCGAGTGTGCAGAGCTGGTCAATGGCTTTGATGATGCGTTCACACTCCTCTGCGCGCGTGTGGCAGCCCCACTCCCCCTCCAGAGGGACGTACAGTAGCTCCTTCTGCTCCTGTTCCACCAGCGGGACACTCATGCCCAATTCTTCAGGGAACGTGGCTTCACAGGAAAGAAAAAGAAACCCCAAAAACCAACAACATCAGAGTTGTAAACTGTTGAATTAATAAAATAAATGACTATTGAATATTTATAAATGTGTGTTCACTGAAGGGTGGGAGTATTACAGTGACCTACCATCATCAGGGATGGGCTCCATGTCCCACGGACTCATCTTCTCTGTGTCTCCATTATCCCAGCTGGATGGGAAACAGTTGATATGATTTATTAACATAATCACATTGTAGGCTTTTTATTTGATAGATGACGTGTTGCCAGCACTGACGTCCCTCTGCCACAGCCGAAAGTGGGTGCCATTCTCTAACGAAGCTTTTCAAATATCGTGTGATCTTCAGCACTCCATGTTGATAAGGAAAACTAACACAAGCAGACAATATGCTCATTAATGTTTACAATTGGAATGTCACTGACAATGAAAATAGAGCGTTGCAAAACAAAGGGCAGTGTTAGATGGCCTGCTATTAATGTCAAATTCAATCTGTCATCGATTTCTTCAATGATTCAATCCAAATCAGTGTTGTGTCCGCGTTGGCATCGCAAGGAGCTATCTCTCTACATTTGCTTGAAATATGAAATTGGTTCTCACATTATTCATTATTACAAATGGGATCTAAAGACTCATTCAATTCCAGGACACTTTTGCTGTTGCCAACTTGATTGATTGATAAAGTCAAACTTTAAAAAAGAAATTGTTCTCAACCCTCTGCATTCATCTCCTTTCCATCCACATGTATTCTTTAACTTCCTCGTAACTGAGTGCTTGTTGATTATGCACCATACAGAGTACATTATAGGGTTTGTTTCATGGTAGGGTAGCATTTAACATTTGCTCCATGGAAATCAGTCGCATTGACCGGAAGACACATTTTGAGTTGTATACACTGTTGGGAAGAGGAGATTCCTAGCTTTCTAATGATATCAGGATTGTTGTTGTACTCCAAATATTAAGCAAAATATGTCACATTATATAATGACTGTCACAGAGTCATCATTTTGAGAAAAAGGCCTTCAAAGTTTTCTCTTCTCTGGAATCCATCGATCTGATTGATTATTAGCGGAGCAAATGATCAAAATACTACGGAGGGAA
>NW_011341174.1:0-10642 GCF_000735185.1 Notothenia coriiceps
TATACAATTTAAGAATCAAACAGAGCACTCTCATAATAATGTAACACTATCAGAGACTGGATATAGATCTACCCCCCCCTCCTCTCTGGTCGCTACAATGAGGACAATAAATTACGGGCCAAAAGTTTTATTTACAAGTATTAAAAGTAAGCAGAGGACACCAAACCAACTGAGACCTGTCTGTCCGCTGCATCACACTGTACCACACACACTTACACACTGTACCACACACACGCACCTACAGCTAACAGCCTAACAGCTGTTGTGTATTTTATTATGTGAAGCACTAAATGGTTTTAGAAAAATATTGACTCTTTGTTTGTAGATATCTACTAAACTAAAGCAAGAGAGTAGGCCTGTTATACTGAGTGATATATATTTTACACACTGCTCTGTTTTCTGCACGGACCTCACAGCTGTTCTCACTGTAAACATCGCGTCGCAATGAAAGCAAGGGGATGCATGCAGAGCTGCCATTGGCTGAGATAAGTCCGGCTGTGCGTCACGACTCTTTGAAACATCTCTGTTCCCGGAAACGCATCCACGAAGGAGCCGTGGAGGACCGTGGAGGACCCATCAGTGTATCCTCGGATTTAAATCCTCCAGAGAGCCTTCTCGACGCTCGATCCTCGGTCCTCGAAGTGGATTTAGAGAAATGAGATGTCCTTCAACAAGGCGCAATGAAATCCATTTCCGGGTCACTACCGGAGGACCAAGGAGTCGAGGAGGGGGATTTGATGAAATGAGAAAGTGCCCCGGAGAAGGACCAGACAATACACAAGGAGGAAAACATGACAGGGAGAACAGCAAAACACCCATAACAAGACATACAAAAATAAAAACGTGACATAACACAAGAATCGTGACACTTGTGTTTTTAGGCACATTGATTGAATGCTTAGACTAGTATGGAAGTGTTGAAAATATGTTTCCGATTAACACTTCAGCACGTGTTCAGATCCAACTTGGCAGGATGAACCAACATACTGTATAGGCCCTAGGGTATTTAAACAAAATACCCTGTCATGCAAACAAGCCAAAGCTGGTGAACTTAATTTAAATTAATGACAAGTTGAAAGAAGCATACAGACCCTACTAAAGTAACAATTAAACCTTGACCGTACAGATCTAACATGATTTATTATACAAGACTAGACTATACTTCTCTTTGTGATACTGTATTTTCTTTACGAGCTTTGCATACAACACAATTAATTACAGTCCTTGCGTTAATGAGCATCCTCCATTAATCCAACAGAGTGTTACATAAAGAGTCACAGCCTAGTAGCGTTGCTAACAGGGCCCGGTCTCGACGAGTAAAACTAACAGGAGATTTATCAAAAGATAACGCACATACACAAGAATGGTTTCACACATACCTCGCTGACTTAAGAGATTTAAAGGTGATGTTGCACCAAGTTGATGAACCATGTTAAATTGTATTCCCACGGGGAACTTTAATTAACACATTTAATATTACAACATGGTGCAATATTAATGTTTCACACTTCCCCTATCTCCCCCTTTTCAGTGTATGCCTAAAGGCTGACGTGTGTGTGTGTGTGTGTGTGTGTGTGTGTGTGTGTGTGTGTGTGTGTGTGTGTGTGTGTGTGTGTGTGTGTGTGTGTGTGTGTGTGTGTGTGTGTGTGTGTTTATATGCATGAACATACGATATGTTTATGCTTGTTTGTATATAAACTACTTATGAAGATTTATTTGACTGTTGAGGCTAATGAGGTGTTGGAAACGTTACAGCCAACTGCCAAAAGCGCTGCAGAAATTGCGGCTGATTTTAGTGTTTCCTTTGTGTTTTGGCACCCGTTAAAATTTGGCGTTGTGTCTTGGGGTGGAATGAAAGATGCTTCTGGAACACATTTAGTGGAATAACAATACGGTCCAATATCCAAGGCCTTCAAACAGCACTAATGACACGTTTTTCCTGATTGAGCTGTCATGAGCTGATTGGCTTTGTTCATCCGGCATTAGAAGCGAAGCTGTTGACAGCTGAGCCAGCCAAATAGTATGAGCCAACATATCTAAAAATAAACGAGGTCAACAATGCGATAAAAATTGATAGCAGTTTTGAAAGTGACTGAAGAGATTGCTGTGCACTCTTATTGTGGCTTGTTTTTCTATACCTATCTCTGCCTCTGAGTTTAAAATTATACCACTCATCCTATTTCTTTGGCTACATCTTCTCAACGATAAAGAAAGCTTTTAAAGAAATACAAAATACCAATAATACAGTGCTGTTAATACTTTGTGATATTTTCAATTATTAAAAGACGAGAGGCTTAGAGCATCTTGACTTAGCTGTATAGGTTTGCAAGACTTTTGACCCTCAAAGATGTGTGTCTAAATATTGACACCAAAGTACATTTCACCTCTTTATTGATTCCCTAATTTAATTACATTTAATCAAATTAAGTAGCAGGTTCAAATACATATCTATTTTTTTTCTACCTAAATTAAAGATCAATAAATATAGACAGTTTGGAGGGAGGATGCTGAAGAACTAAGCACAGATTCATTCAGTGACGGAAAAAAAGCCCCAATCTCGTCTCACTCAACACACTAAAGACAACTATATTTTTGCACTTGCACATCACCATCACTGCAAATACATTTAACACTTTTACATCTTACCATGACATTATACCTATTCTAAATCAAACTGTAAAAACACATGTGATAAATGATCCTGAAGGCTTACAAAACTGTTATGAGGAAGGTTATTATAATTCAAATGAATGCAAATGAACAACCATAGCCCTACATTATAATGTCAGTGTTAATCTTATCACTTTTAATAAATGCTTTAAATTAAGGCTTATAGACATATTATTTTAACATTTTACAAAAGATTGCAAATATTTTCTACATGACTCGCAACCTGCGCTGTGCCACAATGACTTGTTTTTTTTAAATCATGCATTACAACTAAAAAATAAGTTGTATTCTGTTTTTAATCATGACATATTAGAATAACAAAAAAAAAAATTTTTTTTCCATTTAATTCTTCACTGTATTGACAGCTTGAATTAAGAAAGATTTGTAAGCAATGTGTCAAGTAAAAAAGAAATCTCCAAGCAGCAAGAGGAGCTTTATTTGGCAAACTGTCATGCGTTGCTGTTATCTGTCTTCTCTTTTCACTTCGGTGTCTTCTTTGTGTTCCCATGTGTTCCTCTGCGATACGTCCTTGTTGGAAACGAGTGCTAGTGAGGAGGGGAAGAAACTAGCAGATAAAAGAACACACCCAAATTTAAAAATGGCTCATAAAATCATCTGTGTCTTCAGCTGTAAACGTACACAAGACTACATTTGTCAGGCTGAAGTAAATCAGTACTAAAACATAAACATAAATTTTCATTAAAAAATGTGATGTCTCATATCAATAACATATTCCCCAATGTTAGGGGAATATGGAATACCAGAGATAATGATACATACAATAATAAACTTCAACCCTGCAGTAGACATATTTAAGGCTCCGCTTGAAATTTTCCTGAAAGCAAATTCTGTATTATTTATATTCACAGTCTCTAATCATTAACACTGTTGGTTGCATTTCTTTCCTTATAAAATATTTGCCATGCTGATTTATTAAATGGAAACCCCATTTGGGTATGTCAATGTTCCTCTTCCCTCCTTTCGAAGGTGCAGTTCTACTGCCATAAACTTAGAATATTGTGAAACTGATGGCAGCGATGTGTATGCCTTCAGCTTGTGTGTTTACATGGGTATATTTTTTAACACAAACAAAAGATGCATATAACACTGCCTCTATCATTGAAACATTGCTATTCGTCGATGAAGTCCAACAGAAATCACAATTAGTCATACTTTTTGCACTCATACATAATGTCAAAGGATTTTTCCAAATGATATCCTAATAGTTTTTTAATGAAAATTCGTTTTTGTAAGTGAATATTGTAGTCTCTGAGGGGGGCCATTCCGTCTGTTTGACAGTGGAGTGTGCTAGCTTTAGCAGGGGCACGGAGAGAAGATGTAAGCAAACTTTTAAAACTAAAGGCAAAGCCATTGGAAGAAGTATCTTTTGTTAGCATGGATAGTAAGGACCATACCAACATTTAAACTGATTGAAAAAAACATTTAGTCCTTTAACACTTTTAACAAGCTGCACCTGACCTGCTAATTCCAACACAGTGACCTTAGCATTGAACGTTCCTCCGGTCAGTGTCAGCAAACATTTTCTTTTGTATTTGAGATAAGACTTATAGCCACCATCAGGAGAAATTATGTTGTGCTTTAAAGTCTGTGGCTCTAACTGTATGTCTCAAGCTGCTTGGTTGCTTTTAGTCAGCATGACCATAAGCTATGATTAAAGGCAACTTCACTGCTTTAGGCATATACAGTTAAAAACAAAGACATTTTAGAGGCTGTATGAAAACAAATCATCAATCTCCGTATTGGAAAGCTCATGGCATGTTGACTGGTTAATGCAAATATATTTGTCAAATGGATGAACCCATCAAGAGGTATCATTGTCATTCTTTTTCCCTTTTGAATACGGATGTGTTTTATAAAGGTAGGTACCAGATTGACAGAGAAGAAATATACACTGTAGCAAGAAAATAATATACAGTTTATTTCAGTTGGACTTTAACCTTATGGATACAGACTGACTGGAAAATGAAATATTCAGTACCAAACAGAGGAATAAATAGCTCAGCAAGTTGTTAGCCCTCCACTGACATGTCTTATAGTGTGTTATTTGACTTTTCTTGCACAGCACAACCCCAAGTAATGTTTGGTTTGGTGCAGTTCACAGAGAAAAACACATTAAATGTCCTTTTACTAATCTTGTCAATGCGATAGTGGCTCCAGGACACAGCTGAGGCAGGATCAGTCTATTGTGCACCAAGGCTTGTACCATTCATTGCTCCACAATGCCTGGCATTGTGCATCATTCAGCTTTGTTGCTGACAAAAATCATCCCGGCTAGTGGCAACAATGGTGATACACACGGCTGATCTGATTGCAGTGCGGGAGCGCTCGCTTTCATCTGTAATGCTGGAAAACAGATCATGTAGCTGGAGCTCTTATCTTGGAGATGGATGCTGACAGCCAACACAGGCCACGCTCGCTTCCTCCTGTTTGTTTTTTCCCCCTCCTAGCTCTTAATTTTGTATTTCGTCTTTTGCAACTCTCTCCCCTTGCTGTAGTTTCTTTCAACTGCATCTTAAGCTCCCTTTTCTTATCCATTAATCCTGTGAATTATTTTTATTTATTCCCCTCTTTTCCTCTCTTTCTTCCCTCTTCCTTGCCCACTTCCAATCTTTTCCATTTTGTAACTTCTCCCCCCCCCGCCTATTGCCCTCCCTCCCTTTTCTGACCTTTCATCCTAATTTAATGCCTTTTTCTCTTTCAACACTCTTTTATCACCTCTTCCTAACACTTCCATCCACACCCCACTTCCACACATTTCTTGTTTTATCAGGCTCTTCATCGCCGGCTCATGCCAGATTTAAGAGCCACATGTAGCCCCATCGCCTGATCTTGAGAAGATAGCTGATCCCAACTATGCTATTTTAAGCCTGTCATGCATACACTCCATCCTCTTCCCTTCCACAGAGAGCTGGCAGCCACAAAGAGGGACATGAAACATGCATTCTTCTCTCACACAGACTTTCTCTTCCCGATTGTGACTTTGAAATCAGTATAATTAACTGTATTGTCAGGGGACGAGCCAGACAGAAATAGCAGATTTCTCTCCATATGCCGTTGCTAAATAGATGATTTAATTGTCCTGAAGTTTTGTCAGAGGACTTGGTGTCAGTAGAATACACGTTTTAAATGGTAAGTGCAGATATTTTTAGCAGTGTCTTTCAGCATCATTAACTATGAAGAAACTCCTCCTCCTGCTCCAGTTCCGTCTCCTATGTCTGATCAGTCTCTTCCAGTCCCAGTGGCCACCATGAGACTTAAATAGACATTATCTGCATGATCAGGGAAAGTACTTAAAGTGGAACTACTTGCTTTATGATGATTGGGGCTTTACAGTTATAAATAATGTTTTTGGGAAGAGACCTTCTGCGGCTAAAGTGCAATTCCATCTATGTTGAAAGTCAACATTATCCTGCCCTTTTTCTAAAAACTGCAGTAAAAAGGGCTTCTTTTTTTTTCTTGATATCTGACATTTTGGAATGCTGTACATTTATGCAGCATTACAGATTAACAGAAAAAATAGGTCCCAAAAGAATATGTGTTCATATCCCATATTACGGTGGCTATTTACCTGATTTAGTTCTCATTGTTTGTTACCAGTTTTGACACTCTCAAACACACCCAAAGTAGCAGTTGGATTGACATCCTTTGGTTGTGTTGATAGGACACATGGGAGCTTTGCAGTGTGCGAATATATTGTGTGGATATGAGAGATGGCTTTTTTTTTTGTTCTCACCTGTCACTTCCAGCCCTGCCTGGCTACCCGGCCCATTAGACAGCTTCCTCTCGTTGCTGCAGATCACACCTGATCCAATCCCTGGCCTGCACAGCTGCCTCTCACTTCCTCATTAGCCTCTCAGTACATACAGTGGGAAGTTAACTCCTGTTATTTGTGAGGTCGTCCTACTGGCCTTACCACTTTAGCTTTCTGCTTTTCCATCCTTCGCTCTGTAAGCCTGACTGACCTTCGAGCAAAGACACTTAACTTACTGCTTGTGGGTCCAAGTGACACAAGAAACTCCAGGCTAAATCAATAATACAAATGTAATGTGTATATTGTATTATATTTATCTTTCTTGTTATCAAGGGCCTTCCCACTGTCGTTCAATCAGTTGACTAATTGTGCATTTTAAGATGACTGGTGATCAAATCAACTAATTAACTTTTCAACAAAATCAAGTGGGTTTTTTGTGTTTAATTGAGGAAAGGCCCTTTGTTTTACTCATTCATTCACTTCTCTCTATTAAGTAAACACATACTCTATAGTGCAGTATGCAGCAAATTGAGATTTCAGTCATTTAAATAATCACAATTTATCGCATACAATGTGTAGCGTTACATACTGGGATAGGCAGTATGCACTGGACCCTACTGTTTTCTTTCTATTGTGTTAATTATTTTAGGCATTGCACATTTCACGCTCAGAATTAGAACACTCAAATACAATTGATTGAGATGAAATATAGCACTGTGATGAAGTGTAGTAATACACTACTGTATATATATATACATAGCAAAAGTGGTTTTTGATATAACCCACAATTCACATTTACTTCTTCACCCACAAAGCAAATAAAATATATAGGCCTGCAGATTGCAAATGTTGTTCATTTACCCTAAATTGGTAATGTCTTGTACTGCAGCATAGGGGGCTTAGGGTCTAATCCACAGCCATTGCCCCGTGATATTAATATAAACATTTGCCATTTGCCAAACAATATATCGATGCAGTTGCTCTTACTGAGACCTCATTCTGCAACTGGGCTGGGGCTGAGCAGCCATCCACTCATTTGTGAAATATGAATCTCAAATGAATAATCAATATTAAAATGTTACCATCCGTCTTGATAATGTAGCAATCAGTACAGCAAAAGATGATGAGAAATGGGAACAAATACAAGTCTTTGGTCGCTGTACAGAATGTCTCGTTTATTGGTTGTTGTCATACATTTTCAAAATGACTATGCTTTGTATCTAAAGACTCTACAGGGATTTGCACTGTCTCTAAAGACAGATGTAGTAACACCTGGAATACAGAGCAACTCTCACCACATTATGTTTGGCTATATTGCATATCATTCAATTGCATTTCTGGAGATTAATCTACGTATCCTTTGACATCCAAAGATTTTGATAGGCAGGTTTTCCTAATTCATTCATCACCCTATTACTATATCATTTTGTAAAGGATTCATGGTGGAAATCACTCTGTGTTTCAGGCGTTTGGTCACACTGCAGTTTAATTTAAATTTGATAGTGTTATACACCTGTGGAGGAACAGCAGACACCATCAACACATTGTGCTTATCTTTTTTTTTTCCTTCTTTTTTTGCAAGTTTTCTTTTTTTCTGTTAAATATCAGTTTTTGACATAATCTTTTTCCACAAGAACAGACTAAGTTAAATCTGTTATATGTTTTGTATACCAACATGCACACAATGTATCTGAACCATTTTTTCTTTTTAGTGCCAGAACAACATACATAAAAACAGACGCCCTTTTGTTTCAAACAGTATGTGCCAAGTCCACCATGGTTGTACCAGAATAGTGTGATTTTCTTGTGGTTCTCATACTCATCAAAGGCAGGAGAAAAGTAACGGGGCCCGCATTCATGTACATCAGGCTTCACTTGCAAAACATGACTATAACTTCAGGAAAGAAAATCACAGACTGTAGTCGGGCACTCAATGATCAGTTCAGTCCCTCTTCTTTTGCATACATCACATTTGACTTAAAACAAAATTGCAGTCATTCAATATCAATAAGATATACATCATATTTTATATTTTTTTTATTTTTAGGCCTACAGAACTAAACATCATTGCATGTGCTCTGAAGATGAAAACTGGTCAGCTTTCTCCCTCATGGCAGACACATTATGTGTGGCTGTGTTGTGCATTTAAGGTGATTATTAATATGAATCTCTTTTTTAAATACTTAGTTGTCTGTGTTTTTTTTTTACTTTATACATTGTGCAAAAAACAGCTGTATTCTACTCTAGAAGGCCACCAGGTGTCTTGGTATTCATTTTCACTCAGTCTGTTCAACAGCTTTCCTAATCACTTCTTGAGACAAATCTGTTTTTTAAAATGCTCTCGGATAGATTTCCGTGACTGATCGACCTTCTCGTTGAATCATCTCAAAGTAAACAAACCCAACACATTTTCAAAATGGCAGGCAGAGGCAAGCAAACACAATCCCTAATATCCCTTTGCTTAAGCTGGGCTGAATATGAACAGCACAAGAGTAACCACTGCAGAGGTCGAAAAATAACTTTACAAAAATATGCAAAAAGATATCGAACAAATCTCTCTCAACTTTCCACTTTAAACAATAACCATTTTTATGTGACTTGTAACCATAATCCTCATAGTTTGTAACAGGTAAGTAGGGACTAGTATACTGTGCCATAGTTTTAAAAACAATAATGTGTGAAAAAGTTATAATTTCTCTCTTGGGTTAGACCAGGAAAACTAACAGGGTAAAAATACCAGATTTATATATACAATATAGTGCAGTCAGACTTGTAATGTATTTACTTCAGCTTATGAGATTTGAATTGTAATGTGACTGTGATGTTGAAGTTTTGATTCTCAGCTTTAACTTGTAAGATATCTTGGGAAATAAGTAGAAGTGGCCCCGAAATGAAGTTGTCTGATTCAATATTTGGTTTGCAAATCATTTCCAGGCTACTCTGCCCATTCTGCCAGGCTATACTGCTGCTGTCTTCACTGCTTTGTGGTTTTAGATGCTAGTCGCCTTCAGTCTGGTCTTCAGTAGTAAATCAAATTATCAGTTGGACTGAAGTCAACTGACTGACTTCGTCTGAAATGTTTGGCAATAAAAAGTATTTTTTTGCCCTGTCTAAGTGTGAAGAGTTATTGTCCTGCTGCCTTTTGTTCAATGATTGAAAGGTAAAAGGACTGTGAATCTGATCATTCTCCCCCAATGTGGATGTTAACTCCCTCAAACACTGTAAGAAGCTGGGAGTAAGCAATTTCATCTCTTAGTTCTTTCATTTTAGATCCAATCTCCAGAGTACAGAGTCAAAACAAAAAGCACATTATTGTTTTAACACTCTCTGTCTGCACTGCACAGTAACAAACTCTGCAGGGTTGCTAAGGGAAAGTTTGCACCTTTTTAGATTTAGAAGAAACTAATCTTTTTAGCCTTTTGTTGCTGTTTTATTAAGGCCTGAACATAACTCTTGAGATTTATTGATTGCAATTCAGCATCGCTGAAATGTCTTAGTCACCAGTGACTGCCTCTGTGTCGCTGTCATACAAATGTGCTGACAGGCAGTTTATGACACTCGGAAAGCATTTGTTATAGTGGTAAATATATAACATGTTATAGGTGTGTATTATATTTCCCCCTTGTCCCTGATGGCCCAACACTCTAAATGATAAAACAAGAATGGCTGTATTATATTAGCGTCAGTCTACTGCATCACTAAAAACAACGTAGCAGCCACATCTCATGGATTTGCATGTTATATACAGAATATAATACATTTGTCTGGTTAGGTATGATTTATGGTGTTTATTTACATATAATGTGTTTGGATCAACATATTTTAACTTCAGCTCAAAAGATAAATGACTTTAAAAGGAAAATGTAATATCTCAGCAATGTAGAAAAATAAGTCATATTCATTGTTTTGACATGAGGAAAAGGGTTGGTTGGTATCTAGCACCTATTGCAACCATGTTATTGTATACCAGTCTAAACCACAGAAGACATATGGGTACCACTGAATATATAATAAGTAGTTGTTTTATTCCCCGTGAATCACTCAAATACATTTAATGGGCAACATAATGGCATTTGATAATCTAATATGTAAAGGCCTTCAGATAGAAAAATAAGTATAATATAATATTGTTTTCCCATTGTCCATTTCTATTAAAGGTCCCATGTCATGGCCATTTCCTGAGACTGCCAAAGGCACACA
>NW_011341174.1:10770-54153 GCF_000735185.1 Notothenia coriiceps
CGCCTATGAGCCCACTGTGCTCTGATGTGTGTTTATGTGTTACAATGGTGTGTGCCTGGGGTCTGGGTGCCGTGTTGGCGGGACGTTGTTGGGCTCGCTGCTCCGCCCTTTGAGGCTCGAGGAGCGGACAGTGTGAGCTGGATTACTGGAGTCGTTTCCTGGTCGCTGCGTAGGGTCTGCGAGACAGCGAGACATCGCTCACTCACAGCTCGACACACTGAGTGGAGATCCACGGAGCCGCGGCTGAGAAAAGGCAAGGCTGAGTGAGTGTGTGTGTGTGTGTGTGTGTGTGTGTGTGTGTGTGTGTGTGTGTGTGTGTGTGTGTGTGTGTGTGTGTGTGTGTGTGTGTGTGTGTGTGTGTGTGTGTGTGAAGAGCTCCACGGATTGGTCCATTTGCATCTGAGTATGGTCACGTCACCGTCATACTCAGAAAAAGCTACATAACACACAAGGGGACGGGAAAAGCATGACATGGGACCTTTAACATATAATGTTTTTTAAATAATGTGATCTTTGAATGAGTTTGAACTATGCATATTGTACTCTTTTGTGCATGTGCTTTAAATTCAACTGCATACCTTGTGCTGTGTAAAAGCTATGATTGTTTATAAAGCCCATTTTTGTGCACCTTCATAAGCTGCAATAGCAACAACTCATAGAAGCTTTGATCGAGATCATCTGTGAAAATGCTTTTTCCCTGTAGCCTCTTTTTTATTTTCCTTCTGGAAAGGAGGTCATTCTGCACTTGAATGTATGTAAGTCAATTTATCAATATTTATAACTTTCTGGTTCCAACTATATCTTCCATCAAAAGTGTTTATTATATTACACTATTCATAAATACCAAGATGATACCTGAAGCTGCGATTAAGCAACTTGTTTCTTAAACAGTTCAGCAATCATATCAACCATTTCCTCTCACTGAAAATAAATCTGATCAAAGGTGTATCATAATTTGGACATAATTAGGGTTTCCTTTCACTTTACTTTGGACACCATGCTCTATCACTCAATTGTGTATTTGTTCCCTACTGTTGAACAATCCACTGTACAATATGCTGAATCCTATTTATTTATGTCATCCTAAAACAGAGAATGTGATGTCAAAAACGTTTTTAATTAACAGTAAACTAATCTGACAATATTCATGGCATTTTTCATCCTGAAAAGTTTGCCATCTTAACTCTTAAAATAAATGTGTTTCATTTAAAACATAATTAAATGTCTGTGTGCTTTTGCCATTTGAGGTTTTTAACTAATTTAATTTGACAGGCTAAAATCATTTTAAAATCATAAGGTCATTAACATTTGGTATAGTTCCAAAAGAGCCTTCAATGAATAATACTGAGCAAATTAAATATATATTTTTAATTGTACTATTTTTAAATAGTTATCTGCTATTTGTGTTCATGTTACCACATTATAACACATCACACAGACCCTGAGACAGGAGGACATAAATGCATACATAAATTAAGGCTAATTTTCACTAAAAACATGACCAGCTTGTCTTTGTTTGTTACCAAGAGGCTAAATCAATAACTGTAAATAAGATCTATCAGCTCTAACCCTACCATAAAATCAAAACCTATCGATCGCTGTGTCTCAGTTGAGCCTTTGTCGTTTCAAGGATATTGACAAAGATTAATCTCTTTCTATGTGGGAGTTAAGTGAGTGTCATTACGGTGAAGTAATTAGCCAAAATCCCTATGCTATAAATGTAAAAGTGTCTATGTATAGGTGTGTTAAGTCAGGGATTTTCTTATTGGATCATCTGCATTTCTCCAAGGTTTGATCATTACATGAAATTCTTCAGTCGTTCACCTATCCTCCTTCACTCATTAATCTGGTAATTGCTCCCCATCTAACCAACACGCCAACATAATCAATGCAATAAAGGGTAGTGCATTTCACTGGGGGTGCATTTGCAATATAACTGATATTAGAAGTGGAAATGAATTGGGCTGCTGATGAAGTTGTACCTCCTCCTGCCTCAGAAGTCATCAAATGCTACCTTAAAACTAAGTAATTGACCTAGCTGTTTACGCCACCATAGCAGCAGAGAGCTCTGGGTGTATTTATAGTGAGAGCACTGTCGGGACAGCATGAATTATTAATGGATCCTGATGTAGATTTATCTGTGACCTCTAGGCCACCTGGGTGCGAACACACACATATTAACACACACATTCACATACTTAATCAAGTGTCTTTGTGGACTAAAATTGTGGCTCTTGTTATGATTTTCCAGGCAAATGATGACAGATGACAGTTGTGCAGTCCAGTAACCCTCAGTAACCCCTATTGTAGCCATTAGTGAGCCTTCGGGTCGTTAATCGGTTCATAGAAGATGTCTTTCACCCACTTGGCTTGGTCCATAGAGATAAATTATTCAAAGCTCTGAAGCATTCAGCAAGATACAGCACATACTTACAGTACATACAGTATACCTAAACTACACACACACACACACACACACACACACACACACACACACACACACACACACACACACACACACACACACACACACACACACACTACATGTCAATAAGAGAACAGTCTAGTTTTGATGCTTCTTGCTAGCTTTTGTGTAGACTTCCAACCCACTGGCATAAAGGTCAAGTTCCCCCCAGAAACTGACTTCAAATGAGTTTAGTGTTATCTCCCTATTGTTGCAAAGGTCATGATCAAAAAACATGTAAACTGATCCTTGGCCTCGCGTGTCCGCTCCCTCTATCCTGGCTCAAACGCGGTACTTTCTCAGCAGGTCTGCTTGCCAATTGTACTTCCTCTCGGGGAACCGCTCCGGGATCTTGATCTTGTGGAAGTCTTGAATGCACTTATCCAGCTCCTCCTCGGTCGTCATCTTTTCTTTCGCCGGCCTTTTCTTGCTGGTGCTGGTGTCCCGGGAGCTCGCCGTAAGCGTGCGCAGCAAGTCACTCTTTCGCCGCTGCTCGGACTGCTGAACCGTGCCGATGGGGCCCTTTTTCGGTGGCCTGTCCAGGGTTTGGACGGTGGTGCGGGGGTGTGACTGGCGGCTGACCGGCCCGGAGATGACCGTTCCCTGGGGAGAGCTTGCCTCTGACTGGCTCTCGGAGCTGGAGGTGGAGAGCTCGTTGAAGGAGGTGCCGCTCTCGCCCTCGCCGTCACCCTTGTGGTTCTTGCAGCAGCAGTCGCAGGGAGGGGAGGACCAGCGAGATTGACCACCTGGAGAGACATAGAACCAGAGAGGAAGCTACAATTAGAATTCAAGCAGAGCAATTGTTTCCACCTTTTCTTCTTTCCTGCGTCGATCATCGTGAACAGAAAAACGAGACGTCGACACACTGAGACCCACAATTTAGTTAGACAGGAGAAGGAAGGCAGGAAAGAACCCCAAAGACAGACAGAAAGAACAGACAGCTAACGCCGAATGCCTATCACCGAGAACAAAGGGACGTGACATCAGAGACACTTGGCTTGCTTTCAATCTAATCTTGGAAGTGAGCCACCTATACATCCATGCTGTCAAATGAAACAAGTGGAAGAATTTATACTATTGAAAACACACAACAAAGGTCCAGATTAAAATGCTATCAATGTACCGACAGCAAAACACTGAATGGAATGGTACTTGCTTCAATGAAGGAGACCCAGCAATACAAATTGAATACATATTTTTTAAGTATTTGAACTGCACAAAGAGATATTGTAATCTTGAGTCCGTCGATTTAATGAACAAATACAGATTCAATTCTAAATGACGTACGTGCAGTGTCAGTTCTCTAAAGCATGTCTTCCCTTTCACCAGCAAACCTATTCATACAAATTCATGGTTAGGTCAAGACTAAAAAAACACATGATCAAAGGGTTGTGTTATATAAATATATATTTATAGATGTTGAACTACCCAGTATGCATTGATTTTGCGATTTGCAGGAAAGAAATGTCAAGATCAAATATTTTTTCAGCAGCATTAAAATGAAAGAGATTTTCCAAGTAATAGAGGTCCTAATTATCATTTAAATACCATTGCAACGTTTGACCTTTAGATGGCTTAGGTTTGCTGTATTTAAAAGAAACCTTTTCTGTCTTTGTACCTTCTTGAGAATGTTCCATCCCTTTGCAAAGTGTTTTGATATTCTGTGCAGTGATTTGATTAAAAGCGGCAAAGGTCAGAAGATGGTTACTATGGAACTGCTTTTCTGTCAAACATTTGATAATCAGATCTGCTTTCACCTGACCTAGAGCTTAGTGAGAATTATAGAAAGTTCTCAGTGTCGACGAGGCTGAGGCGGCTGCCAAAAACTTTAGTGTGGTCCAATACCGAGAGAGGTGCAGTGATCCGTGAACATAGGTGAAAGGAATCAATTGCCCACCCTAACCTATGTGTGATTGTACAGTGAAAGGATGAAAGACACACAGGAACCAGAGCAGTGCCACACCTCTCACTGCAGGAAGAAGCCATTTATTTTTCATGCTAACCTGCTGAATAATTGAAGAGATATCTGTTGCTGATGGACTCCACATACAGTACGTGCCAGCTTCCGCTATTTGATGCATCCTCTGCCCCATCAAATTCAATAGTACCATTGTTTCTTTTCATGTGCTACTGAGTGTTCCACTTCAAACGAGATAGTACAGAACTATAAATAATGCTGCTTAAAAATAAATGCCCCCCCCCCTGCTTTTACTTCTGTCCTCAGCACCGTATTTGGATGGTTTATAGAGAGGCAGCCAAACAAAAATCGATTCATCTAACCAATGCTTGTACCTCAGAGCACCGCTCATAAACCTGCTGCTACGTATCGTTATTATTTTTATGTGAAATATTTCTTGGACAGCTCCGACACTTAAAACATCTGTTCTTCAACATCTCAGGAAGATAACCATTGAGTACAGCGATAAATAACACACACAAAAACACACACGCACACACACAAAAACACTGCCTTCCTGCTGTGTATGTAAAATAAACATCACCCTATTTAAGGCGGTGACAGAAATAGGACGTGACACCGTTTGTCACCCATCATAGTTCTTAATCTCTTTAATTAACAATGGCATTTACAGCTTTCGCATGCACAAAGACAGAGAATAATAACCCACCGTGCTCTAATAGGGTGACTTATTAATGTACACTCCACCAGAAATGTATAAGCCTTCAATAAATAAAAGACGTGTTTGTTATGCAGTTGCATGATCGAAGACGTAACCCCCATGATATGTGCAATTACGTCTCTTCCAAACCTTTGTTCAGGGACCCATGAGTTAATTTATGTCACTCTGAGTAAATAGCTAGTGCTCTGATCGATGGGACGCAGACTCCTAATTGGTGTTTTGAAAAATGGCCCCAGACTCTGGTGAATTGTTGAGCCTGCCAGTAGCCAATCTGCCTGTCCAAATAACATTAACACGATGAGACGGCTAAAGCTGCTGAAACAAATGTCTTAAAGAGCCTCATGTGAGTGTGTGTGTGTGTGTGTGTGTGTGTAGCCTTGCATCTGTATATTTGATATATGGCTTTCTGATAAAACGAGTAATTACATCCACCTCCTTGTAGCCCTGCGCACTAAGTCTCGACAGTGACATACTGCTTTAACTTACAGGTATTGTGAATAGCTATTTAGCCTCTCTCACCAAAGACCAGGGAGGGATCACATTTATTTTCTGTCAAACCTTTAGCTTCATGACAAATTGTCTAGCAAATATATAAATCGAGAAAACCACTTACAGGTATTTTAAAATCCAAGAACTGATAACTGTGATATTTTTTAGATAAGTAATTGAGTGTCTTCCCTCTCCACTAGAGTGATACTTTAATTATGTTCTCAAAAGGGTATCAGTGTTCAGTGTTGATGCTGCATGGCACATTACGTAATGTTAGTGGTAAAACCAATTTCCCCCGCTAATTGAAGTGGGAAAAAGTGTAAATATAAAGACCTGCATCTTCTCAGTGGTATTTACACCACAAGTTTATAGTGTCTTGCTAATTTATGCGAAAATTAAACCACTCTTTATGATGTGTTTCTTCAGGGTTTTTGTATCTGTCAGGTTAAACTTTCTTGATTGCTAATATGAGGTTTATCTTATTGCATCACACGCAACGTCTCTGCCTTATAAGAAACGACAAAGGAAACAGACATAAATTCCATCCGCTCCAAAACAAAGGGTCCTACAGTTCTGGCTCTATATACAACTATAAATACTCTAATAATCATCAGTCATTTATTTTGTCTATTACAATGTATATTTTTTAACAGTTGTCCCATAACAAGGGTCGAAAGATGTTATTTCTGAGACCCTCAGTTTAATTTTACCTAACTGTTATTAATGATTTGCATTTTTGACAGGTTGCTCTGGAGCTTTAAAGTTTACATTGATGGAGGTACCATAATTAAAGGTCAAGGTTTCAGAGTCTAAAGGCTATAGCTGCCACACAAGCAGTTTTGATTTTAATTATACTTGTGAGGAATGTTGCATCTTGTTACTGAGTGGCCCAAAGGATGCCTGCATTTATCATTCCAGGAAGATATTTATAACTAAGTTTGCTTCTTCTTATTCTGCACCTGAGGTCATTTAAATGACTGGAACTGAAGGCAGCCCACTTACTGGAGCAATTTATCAGTACTTCTGATAATACATGATTATTAGAAAAGAAAAAAAAACATTTCCTATCTAGTCATTTTCAGAGATGAGGTATTTAAGCTCTCCACATGCCAGGCATTTGACAGTTTCTTTCTATGACAGTGATACACCACAGGATGATCCGCTCACTCAAAAAATAACCTGAGGTTCATTTTTCATACGAGTCGGGAGATATCTTGGGGGGAGCAGCGTCCCCATTTCCTGTCACTCACGCCCACATGCATGTCGGCATTTTTGAGAAAATGTAGAATAAATCACAGGAGGCGAAGGAAAAGCACAGCTACTATAGCCAGAATCTCTCTGATTATGAACTGAATAATGATGTTATAGTTTGTAACTTATGGCACCTTATGTACAATTGTACATGAGAATATATTTATTTTCATTGCAGTCTATTTTCTAATTAAGATAGCTGTGTAAAAACAAGGGCAAAAACATATAGAAACAATATAAACCCTGTATTGATACCTGCAAAAACACATCAGCCCAATGTAAGAGCAGTGGGCTTGATGCTGGAGGCAGCAAGCTGAAATCTGGAGCTTCAGGCTAGAATTGGGCAGGAAAATGCTTCAGGAGCACTTGCCTTCAGTCAGACACTTAATCCCCAACATGCACCAGGGACTGACAGAAAAGACTGGTGTGCTGAGAAGCTCCTGGGTGAGAGTTTATTTAACTGTATACATTTGAATCAGGGTAAAAGGGCACTTGTTCAGCTTACCTTAAATAAACAGAGAACAAGACTTAAGAAGTGAAGGCTGTAGATCAATCCTAAAACACGCAACACAAACTTTCTGACTATGTTTGACGTATATTTATTTTATGTCTACATTGCAAATGCGCTAACAAAAGTAGTATAAGAAGTGAATGTGTGTGGTTCTGAAGATACAGCAGCATGCATGTGTGAAAGATATATTGTGTATATGGTGTAGTATAAAATATGTAGCATCCTGTGCCCTCATAGGAGAATAAGGTCACACTTCCCTTCATGGCTGAGTGCATTTTTGTGTGGTTGTGTGTCTAAGTGCACGTCAGAATCCATATATGTACATGCACATGCATGTAGCATGTGAATTATGATGCACCTTAAGCTAAACACTGATGTAGGTCAGTCTCTGTGCTGCACTCCCACTTCCTTTCCTCCACATACATCATACATTGTGTGTGTGTGTGTGTGTGTGTGTGTGTGTGTGTGTGTGTGTGTGTGTGTGTGTGTGTGTGTGTGAAGTATCCATAAACAGCGTGTGTGTGCGCGCCTCTGGTCATCCCTCAGTGTGTAAGTGACATCGGCCTTGGAACTATTATCTGTATGCCGCTGGGCAGAGAAAGGGAGGCTGATGTCAGGTGGGGTTCCCATTCGTGTCATCAGAGGTGTCAGACTGTCGGCCATGCCTCTGGCTCAGCGTACACACCCTCTTTTTCTGTGTGAGTGTGTGTGTGTGTTTATACTCTATATGCAGCAGTTGATTCATTTGATCTCATGTTGTTTCTCTTCCAGGGTGGTGGGAAGGAAGTCTGATTGAAGTCTAATGACTGTCACAAACACACAAACACACAGACTCGCACGCTCACACACACACACTTCCTGACAGGTGCTTTAGGCTCTGATGTATTGATCTCAGCAGGGACCTTCGCAACTTGTGTTAGCTCTGGCGAGTAAAGAGACCTGGCTGCCTCACAAACAATCACAGTGGAATAGAATAAACTCTTCCACACACACACACACTGCACACTAAAGAGGTTAAGCACACATTTAGTGCAAAGCTCAATTATCTAGATGTATAAGATCCATCATCTATCATTCTTTTGCATCTGTTCCCTACTATATTAAACCCTGACCCTATGGAGGCTTTGTCATCCTGAAGGTGGGACTTTCCCGCAGTACAAACTCTATAAAATTAACAGTAGCTCGTGACCATTAGAACACAGTTCTGACTGAGAACACTAGCAAGCATCTGTAGTTCTCTTATCTCCTTCCATCCCCATTTAAGATTTAACACAGCTGAAGTTTGTGTCTTTAAAACAGCTCATGCAGCACGATTTATGTCTTTTTCTTCAAATAATGCAAGCAGAATGAGACGTGTCCTTCAGTGATTGATGTTTCCTTATTGAAAAGACCTTTAAAAAAAGAGAAAGGACTTCAACATTTTGAAAATACTTTTGACTCTTGCATAAGTACATAAACACATGCACAGAATTCATTTTCAGAGTTCACATATTTTCTCCTTTCTCTCCTCTGTAGGCTCCTTTCCTAGAACCTCATCTATTTGTTGTCCTTTTTCACCTGTGTCTCCACATATATCTCTCTTACCATTCCCCTACTAATGCCTGTATCGATGGTTTGGCGCATCAGTGGAAGTGTATGGACGATTGCCCTCTGATTGATTTCTGTCATACAGCCTCTCAGCACTGGGAGGCTGTTCACTGGAGATACTGTATGTTAAAATCTGATCATCTCATCATGTGCTGTTGCCATGGAAACACAAACCCGCCATAAAACACGATGTCGACGTAACTCAATGGTAAATGGTCCAAACATCGTCAGACTTCAGATGACCGTTAATGGTAGAGCCCTCAACTCGTCTCTGATAACGAGGCAGCCCTCAACGCATCGTACACACGGTTCCGTCGCATGCTTCAACGGAGACGCTTCCCATTCACTTTGAACGGGGTGACGTCACGCTTTGCCGAACTGAATTGCGGTTCCATTGCTTCGCTTTGCCTCCGTTTCTCGCGGTGAAAGTTGCGAAAAGTTCAACTTTTCAATGTGGACGGAAGCGCCAGCCAATCAAATCATATACCAGTACAAGCGTTAGCCAATCGAACCGCGTGCTTTGTGTGGCGGGGCGGGAGATTAATGTGATTGGTTGTTGATCGGGCACCAGACACTCCCACCGGCAAGCTTCAACGAGACGGAACCGTGTGTACGATACGCAAGATTTCTGAGCAAATTGTTAGTCTTCATATGCCGTTGTTATGGAGACAAATTCCTCGCCATGAATCACGGTTTTGCTGTAACTCTTGTATACATTGTGTAAACAGTGCATAAGCTCACACCTTTCTCAATGGTCCTGAAGACATCTACGTAACACATCAACTTGTTGACAACAGCAAATCTGCGCAGATTGTTGAAGACGCGCTCATCCCTGCTTGCAGCCTTAATTATTGTTGTGTTTTATATATGGGTTAGGGTTAGGCATACAATAATGGACTGTACTATAAACTGTATTATAAACGCTTTTTAATCTAGAGTCTTGGCTATAAATCATAATCTTATAATATCATATTTTCCAGTGTTGCCTAAGTGATATACTTAAGTATAAAATAAAAGTACTTAAGTATTTCCATTTTATGCATCTTTATACTTTTCTAAATCACTTCATCTCACAGGTAAATACAAATGTCACATGATAGTTAGCGCTCCGGCCCTGATCAGCTCTACAGTAAATGATGTCAGCACAGCAAAAGCAAATAAAACTCTTCTATCCATCACTCAGTTGTTTCTGTATCCCACCTCAACTCTGCCTTTTGTACCTCTCTGTCACTGTCTCACTCCTCTCTTCTCACCTGCCTGTCTCTTCTTCAGTCCATCCCATCTTCTTCTGTCTTCCCTGCTCGGATTGTCCTCCATCCATAAGTCACTTTATTTGATTTAATTGTGTGTCAGATTACAACTTTTCTAAGGAAGCAGTTTATTCCAGTGTTTTAGTTGAATTTGTCAAAAGATCTTTGGAAAAAATGCAAATGAATTTGAAGATATGGCAGAAAACCTCAAGAGCAATGAAAATCAGGGAAACCAAACTGATGAGCTCACTGATTTGAAATAATTCAAATCAAATCATTAGTTTAGTTCTGACAGTGATTGTCATTTGATTTAAGCAACACAATGCAAACACTATGTTGACTCAAATACTTTTTACAAACCACCAAAGCTTATTCATGATGAGCTGTTTTGATTAATCCTTTTTTAAATATTAATTTCCCCAATAACTTCAATCATCATGACAATCATTTCAATACCAACTGTGAGGGAATATTTCTGTCTTTACTCCTAGATATTTAACTGTGTGTTGACGTTTACGACCAACCCTGGCTCTGTTATCTCTCTTAAGGAATGGGAGGCTCCAGCAATCTTGATAAACCAGTTCAACTCTCGGTCACGAAATGGTTTACGGCTGTGGGAACGCTGGCTTCGAGGCCATTAAGGGTCAGACGCAATTTATTCAGGGTGCCCAGCTGTTTAGTCTATCTCCCCAAATATGTTGTTTACTCTCTCTGAACTAGTAAAAAGTCCTATCGAGAGAGAGGCGTGGGAGATTTGACATGGCAACCCACCAGGGCAGTCAGAATCTCTGGCTATGTGACTTGTGATGTGAATTTCTCCGGCCGATACTTATAAATAAATATCAGTGTTTGACATCAAAGCTCCAACTCTCCTCGTGTCTCTCTGAGTCCTGACTCTCCATTGCTGCAGAAGTTTCCCTTACACCAACGTTTACTCAAATCTGAGGACTGCAGTTCTTATTTTTACCGGGCCTGCTATGTTGCTTTATACATACATTTTATTATTTGTAAAGAGACTGTCCACGGAGGTAGATGAATTACACTTAAGCACATGAGGTCTTTGTCAAACAACATAAAAGGAGGATTTTCGAAAAAACCTCAAACCATACATACAGATTTAACTGTATTTTACCATCACAAGATTGTGGCTCTGATATTTCATGCATAATAAACTGAATACATTTTAAACTCAATAATTAATGGACTGGCCCCTCTGATGCTATTACTACAATACTAAGGAATGTTGAGATTATATGAGTGAGGGTTCAGTCTATGCGAACAAAAACAAAGTGGAAGAATTTGTTCCTCCCTTGAGCATCAGACCGATGTGTAGCACCATAGAGAATCAATCAAAAAAGAGAGAAAATGAGACGCTGGCTGTACCCTGTGTGATTTTCTGGGCATATGAGTCTATTTTCTGGTTGAGAGCTGATGTAAAATGGATTTTATTTTAGTTCATAAGCTCAGACAAATGCTCTTTGTTCCACAAAGTCAGTCTTATGTTATTGTCTGTTCATTGTGATAACAATGTGATAATGTGTTTATCAATAAGGAGATTCTACTTTATTTTATTATATCTTCCAGGGCAAAGAGAGGTTGAAAGAACAGCAACTTAAGTTGACAGTCATTTAGAGTCTTGCCCAAGGACGCTTCAGCGTGACAGATGTTGCTTTAGTCAGGAGTGTGGACCTGCAGCAGCCGGCTGTACATCTCAGCTGTCGGCCCTTAGCTGTGGGAAGAAGCTTGGTGGGTCAGATATGGATCGAACTGTCCCTGGCCCTGGGAAGCAATTCTGGACCAAGATATCAGCTGCCAAAGGAAAATTCAGCATATTCAGAATGCAAGACACGTATGTTCCCAAGCAGACTGTTGGTTTCGAGTTGTATTTGCAAGGTTGGCTTAATAGATAACGAGAGTAAGGCATTTTCTTATCCCTCTCCCCTTTTTGCCTCTCTCTTCTCCTCCCGTCTTTCTCTTTATGCAGCGTAATTAGTCCCTCACAAGGCAGCCCATTATGTGATTGACTGTTCATCCTAAACAGCCACTTCTTTAATGCTAGCATGTTCTCACCGCTGCATTTAAGGGTGGACAGTGTAAGATATGGTTTGATTTTTTTTGCAAACCAATAAAAATGGACAAACATTATCAACATAATGTCAATAGCTTACAGTGTTGTTATGGTGTGGTGTCAACATTTCTTAGTGTTGCAGAGATAGGTACTGTAATTAGCATGCTAACTGACTACTTGTTGTTTCTTCATAGGTAAAATGCTGCCCCCTTTTTCCTTTGAGCAGCCGGCTCCGTGTAACACGTTGCACATTTAAGGGTAAGTGTGCTTCTGCACTCACGCTTGTTTTGTTTTGTGTCCCTGTGGAGGGGAAATGCCTCTCTTCCCTTGAAGCAGGTGTTACATTTTCCTTCTGAGGGTGACACTGTTTGGTGGAAGGAGTTTCCGTTTCTAGCAGCACTTGTATTTCCCTTTTACTGTTCCTCATTCTTTCTGTCTATTGATTTTCTCCACTCATCCATCCCTAGAGTCATTACTGTGAATCTTAGTGTGTGTCTCTTATAAAGCCATGGTGATCTAAAACAGTACATCTGAAAATGTATGTAACACATGCCAATGCATATAATTCACCATATGTTACAGAAGCACACTGGCAAGTTATTTCGTATGGGATTACAAGTGATACTATGGTAAACTGGTGTCGGTTTCCGAGAACAAATGTGATACCAATGCCACTTTTAGTCGAAGTACAAGTTGAATGTGTAAAAAAAAAAGACATTTGTGATAGGGGAGGTTGAGAAAAGAACGATGGGAAGAAGCAAAACAAAGGGAATATGGAAAGCTGTTCATTTTTCAAAAGTAAGGTTTAAAGTTTTAAACGGTTGCAACATGAAAGAAAATTGCCCATTAATATCTGACATACTGTAGACCAGCAGTCCCCTGATTGGAACGATGGGGACTTGCGTATTTCAAACCATTTCAGAGTGGCTGTGCTGATGCAGGCTCAGTGACATTTCCCTCTTGAAGACCAATCCTCCTGATTACTAATCAAGCTTCCTCTCCAAATTTAAAAAAAGTCTCCATTTCAGAGAATTAGTCTCTGATGGCATTCATTAGTAATACTGGCAAATGATCATTTACAACCCACCATATCTAGACTGCCCTCTTAAAATTCATCATGATGCAAATTAATGATCCTTCTTTGGAAAAAACAGAACTCTGGTCCATCTCTGCAGCTGTCACTGAGTGCAAGGCCATGAGTGTTCACACTGTTACTGTGTGAAATGTTCTCCTCTATAATTGAATAATATAAACAGCCTTAATGAAAAGAAGTTGCAGATAAAGGCAAAAAACTGTATAGTTTCTCACATGAGTTGTAGAGATGAATTACCGTAGTAGCTTTCTCCCCATATACAGAAAATGATGTCCAAGCCAGTAAGACTTGCAATTACTGCAAAAAAGATATATGTTGCAAAAAAGGTCATGCAAAAATATCTATTGATTGTCAATAGTGTTGCTCCCGTTAGTTGGTATAGTATGGTGACTATTTTGGGGATATATTATCTCAACATATGCATACGTATGTTACTAATCAAATACAACTTATTATCAGGGTGTACCAAGAAGTCAGTCAAGTCGCTTCAGCTGATTCAAAATGCTGCAGCTCGTGTACTAACCAGAGTTAGGAAAAGGGACCACATTACTCCTGTTCTGGCTGCCTTACACTGGCTCCCTATAGAACACAGGATAGAATTTAAAATTCTTCTTCTCGCCTACAAAGCCCTTAATGGGCAGGCGCCATCTTACCTCAAAGAACTCATTATACCCTACTGTCCTACTAGGGCATTGCGTTCCAAGAATGCAGGGTTGTTGGTTGTTCCTAGAGTCTCTAAAAGTACAATGGGAGCCAGAGCCTTTTCTTATCAAGCTCCACTTTTGTGGAATCAGCTTCCAGTTTGTGTTCGGGCGGCAGACACCCTATCCGTTTTTAAGAGTGCGCTTAAGACCTTCCTTTTTGATAAAGCTTATAGTTAGGGCTGATTAGATTCAGCCCCTAGTTTTGCTGATATAGGCTTAGTTTGTCGGGGGACATCTTACTTCTTCCTTCTCTCTGTCTATACCTGTGTACTCTCATGTTCCGATTAACCCAGCTTCCCCAAATTTCTTTCTTTTTGGTGTCTATATACGCCGGGATCCGGAGTCATGGATGATCCTGCGGTCCTGTGTCACGGATCGCGAGTCCTGGATCTTGAGTCGTGGCTGTGGTCCTGGATCATAAGTCCTGGATGGATATCCTCGTGGATTCATCTTCCTATTATACACACATGCATTTCCAAACATTTGGACTACCTATGTTGTAAATGTATTATCTTTTCAATTTACACACGGCATCTATTGCACGTCTGTCCTTCCTGGGAGAGGGATCCCTCCTCTGTTGCTCTCCCTGAGGTTTCTCCCATTTTTCCCTTTAAACTGTGGGTTTTCTCTGGAAGTGTTTCCTTGTACGATGTGAGGGTCTAAGGACAGAGGGGCTCGTATTGTCATACTGATATTCTGTACAAACTGTGAAGTCCACTGAGACAAATGTAACATTTGTGATATTGGGCTATATAAATAAACATTGATTGATTGAACCATCCATCCACTATCTGTCGACCCTCCTAATATTTCTTCATTGGTACTTTGCCCTTCATCCATCCATTTATTCAGCATCTATACATGTCTTCTTACATCTTGATCCTTAATTGCACTTGTTTGCTAATAGACTGTAACAGAAAACAGCTTTTACTGATGCAAAGGGTTAAAATGGCCTTTAAAAAACAATCAAGAAAAGAAGAAAGAAAAACCATAAATAGCAGTAATTTCATCACCTCCATAGTTTCCATGGCCAGTTCATTTGTACTGATTTTAAATATTCACCTGTTAATGTCGCCTTTGGGCAAAGAAATGGGCAATTAATAGTAGCCTCTGACCAGGTGTTTTTTTACAGGGAGAAATATAAAGTGGGTTTTAATCTGAATGCATCCAAGCGAGAAGCCTGAAGCAGCACAAAATGTTGCAGTCGAGGGGAATACAGACCACACACACAGAGTGCTGCGTTGACAATACAAAAAAAACGTTACTCTTCAACTGAGGGGTGGACGCTGATGAGAGAGGAACACATGGCAAATTCTAAAAGGTGGTTTTAGACTAATTTACCCCATTTTTGTTTAAGCATTGGTATGACTTAAAATAGAACACAACTATTTTTCTTTGGGATTTTTTAAACCCACTGGAAAAATTAGTTTTGCAAATTGTGGCATTATAATAATTAAGGTTAAACACACTGAGCATTTGTGCAATAGGTGAAGCCGTATGAACACACAACAGGATGCCACAGTCCCGGTAATAAAAGCACACACTGCCACAGCATTTGTGTCTGCCATGAAAAATATACGCAGTGTCCGGTGATAATTTATCTGTGATGTCAGCATCAACAAATGGACTGTTATCTGCAAACAATCGCACATGCATTATCACTGCACAGCAGAGCGCTCACTAGCCGCTATCTCTGTTCCTCTGTCACACACATTTAATCATTATCCATTGGCTAAACACACACACACACACGAGGTTGTGAAGGTTACTTTCAAACCTGTAATTGCTTACAGATTACTGAATGTGTCCTCATGACAGTAAGTGGTAACTCTGATAGTTTCAGTCATTTTCAGACCATTATGCTTGCAAAATCTTGAGTTTGAGGTTAAATGGTGCTTTGTTTAATTTTAATTCCGCCATTATCATTATCTGCAAGAATCATCATCATCATCTATTTCTTATCTTGGATACGATTTCTACATTCATTATTGATTTGCTTCATCATTAGCAAGATTGGGCCTTTTCATCTCTTATTTATTTGCCTTTTCACTCGGCTCACTATCAGTCTCATATTTTTTCCTTTTCCATCATCAAGTCTCTATCAATCTTCACCCTTTGTCTCCCGATCTCTCATCGGACCCCTCTTACTCAGCTCTGCCAACATAATGGAGTGCGATTGCCAACTTTTTTCTTTTCTTCAGTCTGAGTCTCACTTTTTAGTTCTTATTCTCTCCCAGTAACTCGCTCCAAGTCTGCCTTTTGTAAAATGATGAAGGTTTTACAATAGTACTTTTGCTCTCATGCTGGCTGCAGCAGTGAGAATGGCAGCCTTGTTGGATGTTCATAATACAAAGTGTCTGCATTGACCTGTCTCTTAGATCCACAAACCAAAGTAGTCTGTGAATAACACAAGACTTGAGCTACAAACCCACCTCTACTGAAAAAAACAAGCATGTTTCCTCCTTTGCTTAGTGGCCTACGTACAGCATCAGACATACTTACTTAGTATCAGATAAGACCCTCTTTGCCCATATTTTTTATGCTTGATTTCAACAGGATTCAAGAAGATCATGGCTCTACTTTTCGCATTTCTCATTCTTTAGACATTATTTACAAGACCAGCCATTTGTAACAACAAGGACAGGAAAAAAACTTTATCTTTAGGAGAAGTGGTGGACTGTCAGAAATAATCGACATCTTAATATCAAAGCTAAAGAAATAATAACTGCCAACAGTTAAAATACAAAGACTAAAGTTTAAAACCATCAAAAAAATACTAGATTCAGACGGCATCAATGCTGCATCCAAGATGGATGGTTGAAGTGATGAAGAAATTGACTGAAAAGTGGAGGAATCAAAAGATGAAGAAAGGCTGTTGTTGTCTTTGAAAGCTCTACAGGCTGAAAGGCGTCTAATCAATACAACCTTATCACGGTTTGATATCCTCTCACGTACTGGCAGGACTCTCTGTACTTGGCCTCTTTATCTCTGATTCCATCATGCTCTCTTTCTTACTTGATCTGTCTTACTCTTTCTAAGCGAACGGCCACATGCTCCAGAATTGTTTTCCTTTATTGAGAGGAGAAACTGGGCGGAAACAGATGCGAAGAAATCTGGAGAGATTTGGTCCGAGGCAAGCAAGGATCATTTTCAAGTTGTGCGTATTTACAGGATTTTACTACAACACTGACTTCTGGTGTTGTGCATCTTTCTCTTTAGTTCTTTCTCTCCGAGCAGGTGGCTTTGAGAGTGCATGCTTATGAGAGTTTAAAATCTCATCTCCATGAACTCCACGAGAACGGAACACTACGTGAACTTGAGAGCTGCTTTTCCCGTTTTACACTCGCCTCCAAGCATCTACTCTATGTTAAGCCAAAGTCTGGAGCATCATCTGTAAAAGACTCATCGCAGTTGTCCCATTTTACCTGGACTATTCCCAGCAGGCAGGGTTTAATGAAAACAGCACAGGACATGATGTGCAGGAAAAAAGGCATGGTTGCTGAACCAAAAGGAATAGGATATTCCCTGAGGGGGAAGTGACATTCTTTAACTAAATCTACTGTAAATCTCTACATGTTGATGCTTTTTGTTCTCTGTCTTTCTTCAGGGAGTACATTTAGCTGCCCAAATCTCCTTTTATTTTGGAGCTTTTGACTTCTGCTTCCCTGCCAGTCATGTATTATTCTGCCCATTTGCAGGCGTTTTGTTAAAACAGAGACATTATTTTTCTCTGTGTGTGGTCGCTCTGTTTTGAGTCACCATTGATTCTTCTCGAGTGTGTCTCACAATGAAATGAAAAACTGTAAAGAAGTGATGGAATGCTTAGTAATACAGCTTGGGCAAACAACATCTACATCATGTAAGGGGCTCCAAGTAATTTGTGTGGGGGTGTTCTCTGTGCGATTTATTCGTTTG
Organism: Notothenia coriiceps; assembly: GCF_000735185.1. Classification (NCBI taxonomy): domain Eukaryota; kingdom Metazoa; phylum Chordata; class Actinopteri; order Perciformes; family Nototheniidae; genus Notothenia; species Notothenia coriiceps. Next base: position 28,742 of record NW_011341174.1, read on the forward strand.
TGCTAATTGTGACCAAATGGGTGTTCAACACTATTTAAAAAATGTTCATATAGAGCAGATCTGATGGCGATGATGTCAGTAAGCGGAAGGACAAATCTGGAGTGCTGGTTACCAGACATAGCAGTTCAAAGGCTGCCAACCTTGAAGCGAACAGCTTTGAAATAGAGCTGCAACAGGAGCGCTTTTGGAGAACTGCAAGCTCCCAGGGGCCTCATTAAGGACTATGCATGATGGGTAGATGGAGGAAGTGGGGCAATGTGACCAAACACACAGACAACACACACATTCCATGGCTCTCTCCCTCTTGCCCACACACATTCATACAGACATGTTATAGGGGGGACAAGCGAGAGCCTTTGAGCATGACTGAGTGCAAAAGTAATTGGCAGTAAAGTGATGTGTCAGGACTGCTGTGTACACCAAGTGCCATGCAAACAAGTGCAGACGGATACAAAGTAAAGCAATTTGATCGTGTCACTTTAGATTTCTTTACATTAAATGTCAAATAATTTAAATGAAACCCCAGTATGCTACTGTATGTTGCTATCTTGTTATTTAGGGTATTCCTTTCATGTGTTCCTGGGTGTGCAAGTATATACATATGTGTGTGTGTGTGTGTGCGTGTGTGTCTGTCTTGAGTCATTAGCTAAAGCAGCTTTGGCTCATTGTGACTTTTTAGAGCGTCTCAAAAGTTGATCTCACGCTAAGTGTCATTAAGCCTCTCGTTTTTTGACAGAGCTGGCGAGCACGAGTGTGCACATTTCGATGTGTTTAAGTGTGCATGTGTGTGTGCATATACTGAGAGAAGGTTGCCTTCCGACACACTACATTTAACTCTTCTACAGCTCAGTGACGGAGCTCCATATGGTGTCTCTCAGTTTCTACCTCACACACCCTGCACAATGTGTGATTGATGTCTCTTTAATAGGCAAGTCACCACACACACACACACTCAGGAAAGACACACAACTCATTTATGATGCAGTAAAAAGGAAAGAGTCAACATTTTCTATTGAGGCACGGGCAATGGTGACTTTTAATAAAAAGAAAAAGGCCACATGTAAATCCATGACTGTAGTAAACACCTGCTTTCTTATGCTCTGTCAAAAGAGTAAACAAATTAAATAAATAACATGGAGTTATTTTGGCTCAGCAAGATGAAGCATGAGTGTTCAGTACCATTTGCTCACCATGTCAAAGATTCAATCCAACCCACATATTCATCTGTTCTCCGTCACATTTAATCCCTCTCCTCTTCTTTTTTGTACTCGCTGAAAGACAGGTACTGTGGACATGTCACGTGTTATTCTATTAAATAAACTGTGAATAGAAACACACTTGTCATGGCTCAAATATGTTTTAAAACATATTTTCATCATTACATTTGATTACATTTAGTGATTAAAAATGTGTTTGTTTTTGTTAAACATGGTTACATGTATCATAGTCATTTTCACAAAATATGTCTGTTATTATCAAATAGTAAATAGTTGTTAGGTATCTAAATGCATGATATTTATATATATATTTTGAAGCAGGTTTCGAGAAAAAATATTTAAAATGAATCCATTCAATTAAGTCTGAACTGTCCCGAAACAAAATATATATTTCTTCACTGGCAAAATATTCTAACTAAATCATACATTTGACAGTACAGTAATTTAATGGTTTAAGACGGTTATCTTAACAGTGTTTATTTTCAGTCTGTTAATTGATTTATCCAGCTCTACCGTAGGTGGAGACTGACTGCAGAGACTCTTCTACCTTAGCTTCTGCAACTCAGAAGAAAGCAGCTCAGAGGTATTGTATGCCTTGAAGCTACTCATGGCCATTCACTCATGGGAATTCACTCATGGGCATTCACTCATGTGGCGTCCAATCAAATCCGCAGTGTAAAAAAAGACTCAACCATGAATTGTAAATGCAAACGTATGCTAATCGAGTTATTTCTGGCTTGCAGATTCAGTATGCACACTTTCCCACAGGTAAACTCCCAACTGTTTATAACATGCAGCCGTTGTCTTGTAATGAGGCCAGATGGCGCAGTAGGAGGGTTTGCATTCTTCTCCTCCTCACCAGGGGTAAAAGCATTTACAGTACATCATACTACCCTCGCAGCAGCAGCATACTGTCAGCGAGGCATACAAGCAAAACAGCTTTTATGATCTTATCAAATGTACATATTGTTCATAAAGTGCTCAATGACATTTCACCTTTCTTCAAGGAAGACATCTTGACTTGTCACAGTAGAAAGCAAAGGTGTATATAATAACATGGCTGACAATTGCTCAATTTCAATCGGATAACTTCATGTTCTTGGTCCGACATTTTGCATGCTGGTTGACTCCACCTATAAAATAAACTTTAAAATGTATAAAAACAACAACAAACAACTACCCCTTCAGCCATGTACTGTATATGCTTGGCCATGAGCTTCCTTGATGTGCAGAAGGGAAAGTTGAGGGTTGTTATAACTCATCAAAAGAAATGCATTGTGAAAGTTGATTGCAGGAGGCAGGTGTTGGAGGCTTTGTGTGTTTTAAGTATTTCATGTGCCAGATATCAGTTCCCTTTAGTTATATGTGTGACTCAGCAGGACAACAGAGGGAATGAAATCGCTCTCAATTGCTCCATCCTTCTCTTTTATTGTTATTCTCCATTAAACCATATGGTGCATTTGATGTTCGATTGAATTTCAAGGACTTTATCTGGCCTCGATTCCAAACTTAACTCTCCTTTTATCCCTCCACTCTCCAGCCTTCCTGCTGTCCCTTAGCGATAAACCACATCCCTAATCTCCTAATTGGTAGGTATTCTCTGCCATTACCTGAGCGATGAAGGGGTGGAATCGATAAGAGGCACAATGCTAAACGATGTGTCCTGCTGTTTACTCTCTTTCTCTAATTCTCGCCGTCTATTTGGGTCTTTGCCCATTTGTCTCTCAATCACCCTCTCTGTTACATTTCACAGTATCCAAGGCAACAGCAATTCAATCTCAACAAGGAGTTGAAATGAACAGTCCTTTAATTTGTTTTTATTACTGCAACGTTGTTCTTTTCTTCATCTTTTTCAACAAGCAAGGTTTGCAAAATGTCTCTCCGTGGAAGTAATCAATGGAAACCTGTTTCTCTCAATCAATGCTGGTAATTTACCCCCACCACCCCCACCGTCTCCAATTATGCCTTATTCACCGCGTGTCACCGCATGACATAGTGGCGCCTGTTTGATGAACAGTCCCTTAATGGACTTTGATGACAGATGTGAATGAAGGGGACATCATGCTGCAGAAATAGAAAGAAGAAGCAATTGGAAATGTGAGAGCGTGGGGTCAGATAGCACATGGCTATTTAACAAAATGAGGGCATTAATCTTCTAGTCAACTAAGATGGAGAAAAACTGACAGAGAGAAAGAGACAAAGAAAGAAAGATTATGTCTGTGCCAGTTTCAGAGTTACTCATCACTTCCACTTTCTTTTCAATACAAAGCAAATGAATATCATCATGATCATAAAGCTCATCACCATACATTCACTTAGGGGCAAATGCAAACACTCAGCGTAGCACCTCATTGTGGCTAAACATTTATCTGCCTTTCTTTGCAATGCAGCACTTTGCACACACCATTTGAATAGAGGCACCTTCATTCCGAGCTCTGTGGATAGCCTCCACTTCTTGGACCATTGTCACGTTAGAGCTTCTGGAATACGCGCTTGCATACAGAGAAGAAAAATGAATAAATCCCCCCGGGTAGAATTATGTAGGGTTGAAAATCTTATTTGACGCCTGCAGTGAGCGGCCCCGGGAGATTATTCTCCTTAGCGACGGCAGAAAAAGGTGACAATCAGTGATTTTGAGCGCGGGGCGGAATTTTATAAAGCTCTGTCATGGTCTACCAAATACCAATAAACAAAAAGAATAGATGATGAATGAGGGAAAGGTAAATAAAGGTTATTACAATGTTATTTTCTTATGGTCAAAATAGATCAATGTGAACATCTAGAGACAGCCGTCATCTAAAAACATTATGTAATACCCCTTTCCTTTTTTTAATCAATTCCCAAACAAATGTCATTTGAATGTCAGAAGAAAATAATAAGTAAATTGATGTGAACTCACTCAATATGTTTTGCACAGGAATAAGAAACACAATTTAGTTGTTCGGCTCCCTATTTACTTTACATGAGATTTCGTCAATCAATCTCCTGCTATGAAACAGCACCAATCCTTCATTACAGATTGTACTCCATATGCTGACAAAATAAACAAACCAGAGGTGAAAGAATGTACATGGTTCCCAGCTTTCAAAACAGCATGATAGATAGAGACCTTAATAGAACACAAGGACTGTAAAATAAGCAGATTTATCCAATATGGGTATTGACTTTTTCCTACCAGCAGAATTACATTTGAACGTTGCATAATATCTCTGCAAGCTAAGAATAGTTTTCAGGCTGCTGAAATTTCCGCTTGCATGTTGTTTTTTAATTAGGACATTCTCTGAATTTCAGCTGGTAATCGGTGAATTTTCCTGAAAAGCTCTGACTGTTCTCCAGACCAATTAAAATGCTGCATGCAAAACGGCCTCGAAGGGCCTCTAAGGTAGTCTAGCCTTGTGCTCGACAGGCTTTCGGTCAGAACTTATCTGACAAAGCTGAAGATATTTACATATTAAGCACTGGAACATATTTTGTTATACTGACACTGAGCCTGTAATTCTGTGTTTATAAGGGGGTGGGGGGGTGGGGTTAATCACAGCAGCAGGATCAACCGACACTCACTCTATAGCACTTGTAACCTACAAAAGCCCTTACTCTATTTCCAAAGCAATGTCACTGATAGACAGCCGTACACAGGGGATTTCAGAGCCCTTCAGACTTGTTATTAGCATCTTTGTGAGCAACATGCTGACAGACTGTAATGTTCAGTCATTAAAGCCTGTGTTAATTGAGCTCTAATCGCCTCATCAAAACTTAACAGTGGATTAATGCTGCATTTTGGATGGTCAGTTGATGTACACTAAGCATTTTTGAGCTTTGCTGTCTCTATTAGGATTCAAATGATGTAGTCAATTGTCTAAATATCCCATTAAACTTGGCATAAACTGATCAAAAGTGTGTTAACCATGCAATAGGGAAATCAAAATGCTACCCTTGAAATTCGAGTCTACATTTTACTTTAAAGGAATTGTTCAACATTTTGGCAAACTTGCACATATTGCACTATTTCCAAGAGTAGGTTAACATGGATGTCTTGTATCTACAACTTCAGCACATCAACAAATTAAAGGTTTCTAGTTTAAGAAACCATTGATTCTTTGCAGGACTCTCAAAACCTTCAAAACTTGCTATATTAAAGCTGTTATTGTTTTTGATCAACTCATAAAGAAAGAGAAACGACTAATTGTGCATTCAGGGAAAGATATGCGTTTTTCTTGTTGGCCAAAATTGAGGCACAGTGACATAGGTTAATAGGTTTAGTATGATTGTGCATAAAAAACAATAACTGGTGCACATCAGCACACATCTTAACATGCTTTACAGCTTGACATGCTGCACAGAGGTACATGAAAACTAGTGCCAAGCTGTTGTCATCTGGACAATACATGATTAGTTTTCCAAAGTACTCTAAATTTGGATTTGCCTTCAATACCTTATCAGTAATTGCACCCATTACCTGATTTCTGAAATCCCTAATCTAGAGCCGGTATTAGAGAAATGGATTTAAGTTTCTCCATGTAGAAAGGGTAAACAGGCGTCGACACACAGCCAGGCTGATGGATGAAATGGCTTACAGAGGACACAGGCGCTGTGACATTGATGGACAGTCTGATATTGCCTCCCTAATCTTTCCTCCACTCAGTCTCTCACACACACCTCTCTCTCCTCTCTCCTTTCCATCTCACTCTTTCTTTCTTGTTTCCTCAGTCCTGCTCGGAATCAACGCTTTTTCTCTCTGCCCTCTCATTTCTCCTTTCTTCCTGTTTTTCTTGATATCTCTCGTCACGTCCTTATTGAGTTCTATGATGTCTTATTTTTTGTTCTGCTTCTTGATCACACCCTTTGCTCTGCCGCACCCCTCAACTCTGCTTCTGCTCTCTCTGTCCTTGTTTGCACTCACCAGCATGCTCACAAACACACAAATCCCTATAATCATTTCACGAGATCAAACAACCATTACCGTACTTTGAGTGAAGGACACGGGGGGGAAAGGCATTAGACGGCAAACTGAAAAAAGGGAAAATATACATAGACACACTCATACAAAGGAACGAAGTTGCACGTTTCTCCTGCAGTGCAAACAAGGTTTCACTGATACTAAGAGTATGATGCCTTCCAACTCTATTCAGTAAACATTATTGGGGACATTAACGTGTTCAAATGTAATCTTGTCCAATGTATTTTTTGCCCTGAAACTTGAATAATATCCTAGTTTTTGCAGTGATATTAAATACATATTAGAGAGGGAAATATGACCTGTATATCTAACAAACATAAACAGTTTCCAAGACCAAAATAATAAATGAGTGTACTTTAAAATAGGGGATTTATTGATTTATGCTAGACCACACAAAATATGAAACAATGCCTCTACGTGCAATTATTTTCTAGCCCTGTATCCCAGTAAATGATGTCAAGCCACCGGCGCTTCCCATCTGCTACCTTTTATTAATTACTGCAGTTTGTTTCATCTGTCTGTATGTAACATGAGGTTACCATCTGCTGCTATTTCTGTCTTTAGGCTTCCTTTTATTAACGGGCTCCTTTCCCACTCCCATGTATTTGTTTCTCTCTAATGTTCATGAAGCTTTACATTGAGCTGTGTGTACATATTTAGAAAGGGGCATTCGGACAGTTGGATAGGAAACCCCCTCAGTGATTACTTCATCAACTACAGCGACTGAATTATCTTAATTGGACTCATATGATGTTACTTGCTTCTTGGAATTAGATACAGGTTGCATCAGTCACAGATTTACAAAGGCCTCAGCCATGAGTGAGAGTCTAACCTGACTGTGAAGGTCTGCTGGCTGAACGCAGCCTCTGTCTGTCTCTGCTGTGGAGCTCTCAGTCTGCTCCCACTTCCTATCTGCTGCCTGTCTGCCAGCTTTTCGCTCTGCCAGCCGATTAACCTGCATGCTCTTACTGTCACTTGTCTCTTCGTGCCAGGAAGGAAAGCTTTCCCTCTTTCGACGAGGAAGCCTTATGTGATGGAATAGAATAAGCACACAGCGAGGCCTAATCATTTCACAGTTTACCTTTTCTCTCCTATTTTCTATACCGCCCACATCACAACCTATCTTTCCCACTCTTTTACTACCGGGAATAGTGGTGATTTTCCACAGTTATGATTTTGTGTTTGTCTTTTGTTTCCCCCCCTTACCTGTGCCCTCATTCACTCTGAGCTGGTTGTGCAGAAACATTGAGTATTCCACCCAGCATGGGCTGTAGAAGTGGACAATAGCACGGCACTCTGTGACCTGGCTACAGCGCGCTGTTTGATTACAGCAATCAATCGAGAGGCAGAGAGAGATAGATCTAGAGAGTGTGTGTCCACGTGTACACAAGGGTAGTTGTGGGTCAGACAAAGCAGAACAGACAATCACAAAGGGCTCTCCAACACACTCTTCACTCCACTCTGATGCTCGTCTGAAAAACATGTGGGACGAATATCAAAGAGAAAACCAGATTCTGTTGAAGAGGAGATAAAAGACCAACAAGAACACATTGTATCCCTACAGGACAACCGTTTGTTCCCCTGGCTTTGTAATGGGTCGGCCAGTGTGGGAGGTTTCAGTTTGACGTTGACACACTCACATGCTCCCTGTCGACAAATCATTGGTTCCCAGTGATGCATTACACCCATCCAATAACAGCTTAAATGTGGAACACAGGTCAGGCTTTTCATTCCTGAATTTAAATCACATCCAGTTTTGGTGGCCACTGGTTGTGAGCTTTTATAATGTGCTGTGTGTATGTGTGCAGGTTTTCTAGGAAGAAGAAAGCATGAATAGATGAATGACTGATGTACACTTCAAAATGCTTTTTGAATAACACATTCCCAAGTCATGTCCGCCTCTCACATCTCTGCAACCACTGTTGCCAAAGTCCAGTTAACAGAACTGCATATCAATCTGGGTGTTACACAACACACTCTTCAAGGGCTAGCCTTAGATATTTGTAATGAGCAAACTCATTTGAAATGCACTAATCTGACCAAATGACTTTGTGAGGCATGAAGATGAATCTGAAGTTACAGAGGTGAGATGATTTGCGATACTCCGTTAGCAATAGTCAAACTGGAAGCAGTAGCAGAATCAAAATGACTGGATAATGATCTCAGGGACGGAGAGATTGATCCTGCCCTCCATCACTGTAATGAAACACTATAAGAACAACTCTGATTGGGCCCCCAGAAGAAGTGGCAGCAAATGAGAGACATTACAAGTCCCAGCATGCACTTTGATAATGGCGGCACCGCTATATTAAACGTAAATCACTTCTTTAAGTCCTGCACATTCCATCAGTAAGGTGTATACAGTTGCTAATGAGACAGGGGATTGGTTCTTCACATCAAACAGCTGGAGCCACAGGAACAGATTCAGACTCTCAACAGAAAGTTAGATAGATGTGCAGGATTACCAGTGATAATGAAGCTGATTCAGCTGCTCTATAAAGATTCATCTGATTAGATCTGTCAGCTGATTTGGCAATGAACGATCATCTGAAGAGAAATGTGAACGCCCTTGTGTTTGCACAGTTGGACAAATGGTAAATGGTGGAAAACAAGCTTGAGATTATTCAAATACCTCAACTTTTGTGACAACATATTGACAAACATATCCCACCTTTAACTTGATTACCTGACACAGAAAAGTCTCTGAAGTTCTGCTTACTATCAGTCAAAATGATTGGTCCATTCATATTTTGAAAGTTTTCGGAAGATGCAGTTACTTTAAAACCATTTTCACGATTTTTCAGTGTGAAGAAAGGAATTTGTTTACATTGATGTAGTTTTGTTCACTGTCTCTTAATCAGAGATCCCAAAGGATGTCACAAGATGTAGATATTGTTGTCATTTATTATATATTTTTTCCATGAGCTAAAGAGGATTAGCCCCGATATACTCTTCGCGTTCAATAAATAGTTCTTTTCATTTCAATGGTTAAATTGCCTCAAGGCATTTCTTTGTAGTTGAGGCAGGAAATGCTGCACACTTTTTTGCAGATGTTTTTATTTTTCGTGAATACGTTTGTCATGCCTCCTATCTTGCATTGTGTTGAATTTATTTTCAATGCAAATTACAGAAAAGTTCAAGGTCTTAATTTGACATCAAAAACATTGCAGTTATGCTCGTTTCAGACAAAGATGAAAGGGCATTTGGCAGTTTAGCATCCTCCTTCTTTCATAATCATATCCTTTTATTAGATACTTAGCGTCAACAAAAGTAAGTGGCCCCCATCGCCCTGCTGTACCTTCACCATCGCCGTAGCTACCTTTGAAGTAGCCAGATGCTCACATGAGACTCATTTGCATACATCTTTACCAAAGTAATGTGCATGATTGATGCACGAAGCCCAAACAACTGCAGCTTCCCAATGGAAGCATGTGTAATAACACTATAGGCAAACATCAGAAGTACTTCTCATATATTTATGTGAGGCTAAAAATATCTTGTGTTTGTGTTGAGTGCTTCATGACAGACTCATTGTGTTTTGTGTTATGTACCGCCACTCTTCCTCCTGTTTGTTTTGTTACCCCCACACACTTTTGGACGGCTTTGTACCAGTAGTGTGTGAGCTTCAGCTTCTTTAGATTGTATTTAGCAGAAGACAACTGATTTAGATTCAGACATGTGAATAACATAATGTGAACGACATAATGTTTCCTACGAAATATCTCTGGAACTGGCACATGGCATTACTCTATTTATCACACTTCTCTCTTTCCGCTCATCATATTTCTTTCAACACTCTCTGTGCATTGTTGCTCTTACTTACTGCTTCATATCACATGCTCATTTTTATCATGCTGTATTTATGCGGGAGCTCAGTTTTTTACCTTTTCACATTATTTCATTTTTTGTCTGTATACAGCCATGACATGCAAATCAGAATACCTGACTATCATTTCTAAAAACATTTTTGTTAGAGGATTTTACTTAGTTTGATGATGTTTTAAAAGCTGCTGCAATAGGAACTTATGTTGTATAAACTCAGATGCATTAAAATGAATTTGAAGAATAACAAATAGCTTCCCAGAATTAGATAGAATAGAAGAATAGAATTGGGAGGGATGAAACCCTCTGTAATGGTCACACATGCAGAGCACACAGCACACACAGTGACATTTGTTCTCTGCTTTTAAACCCATCCTAGTACCAGGAGTCTAGTACTAGGAGCAGTGGGCAGCTATTGTACAGTGCCATACACACAATAACTTTTAATATCTTCATCCAAATGTGGATCCAAACAACATTATGCAGAAGTTAAAACAAGTACCTTCAGCTTGGCATTAGATGTATCTGGATCGAAGCATGTGTAACACTAAAAAGCAAATATAGGGGCTACGAAACCCATTCAACAACAGTCCCATTTCATGGGTTGTGAAGGAAAACCAATCCCAAACCCACTGAAAATAATCTAATAGCATGCAAGATTGTAATGTGGATTCAGTAGAATGTAATGCTGACATCATAACGGAGGATCCATCTCCTTTCTGTATCTTCACCTTCAGCCTTTATTCTCATCTTAATACTGTCCCTTGCCCACTCCTCTCGTATAAACCTACACCACCCTGATTTCCCTGTACTGCAATGGATTATTTATCCAGAGAGAACTCTATAAATCATGTCATCCTGACCAGCATGAAATACCTGAGAGAAAAATGTGTGTGTGTGTGTGTGTGTGTGTGTGTGTGTGTGTGTGTGTGTGTGTGTGTTGAGAGAAATTGCTTCAACTGGACCGCTGTGACAACCACGCATTTCCTGTCAGTGTTAAGCTTACGTCTTCCTCTAGAGATAAACCTGAATGTAGAAAGGCATAAAAAGCCTGAGCATAAAAGTTTCATAGTTTTCACTGCATATTCATAAAACTTGGCAAAGGTATAGAGCACATGCAGTGTTATGAGACAGTAATGAGTGCAGAGCTGTACTACAATGTATGAGAGTTTAAAATATTTAAACTACACATGAATAATTACTTGAATGAAGAGGAAGTTGAAAAAAGTAGAAGAAGAAGAGCTATGATTGAAATCAAGTTAACACATCATAGTTGATTTGAGGCAAATGTGATGGTAAAGGTGTCTGAAGAATTAGACCATAGAGCAGAGAATAGAACATTAAACAAGTGGGATGAATATCAAACAGAAAATTAAAGGTCTGTTTGGAACAAAGCATTTGCACACTGCTGTTAAATTATATAACGGCAGTTTCCTCTCTTATTTCCAGACAGATTAGGTACAAGTCTGTCACCTACTCGGGTAGAACGTGTTTTTTTCTTTAATATATCTATTTCATTTCCATATGAGTCTTGTTTAGCATCGTTTTGAAAGTAAACTCCTCCAAAACATTTAAAACTTTTCTTGAAATTGCTCTGAAAATGTTTGAGTCTCCAGAGAGTTCTTTTTTCAACTTTGGAACAAGCGCACTTAAGATGTTAGACGGGTGACGGCTTATGGAAGTGCCGCTCCTTGTGATTGGTGTCACACACTCAAGGATTTTTGTCTTTTCGACGGCAGTGTCACTGTGGCTATAGATAGGTTAGCAGAAGTGAGACGCCTTAGAGCACCTCACCTGTCAGCACAGACACAGATGGCTAAACAGACTAAGAGTGATGTAGGGAAAGTGAGAAATGGAAAAATGGGGTAGCGGCAGATAAGGTGGCTGTCTTTCAAAGTTAAAGATAAAGGGAGATAGGCAGCAGGGACAGAGATGGAAAAGGGAGTGACTTGTTATGCCAAATGAGAACACTGCCATATAATTGTGGCCATTACCATCATTAGTCTTGTACTCATATCCACTTGGCTCACACTCTGCCCACACTCTTGCCAGCCTGCACAATGCCCCTAAAATAGCCTTGTGTTTTAAATTATTCATGGTGATAGAAATAGACAAATTGCAGCAGGACAATTCCCTTCCTTTTCACGAGTATATTGCTGCTTTATAACTTTGGAAAACAATGAGAAAGGAGCAGCGTTTTTCCCAGGAATAATCACTTTATCAAAACAAAATGTGCATTACAAAGAAATTGTTTTTATTTTTTGTGTTGGGCTATTATGAGAACCTCATTAGAATGCATAACATGTTTGAGCGGATACACTCTACAGTGTCCACTCTTGATTTATTACAGGTAGAGGAGGTCAAGGCTCCCTACCTGGTTGGATGGGCTCTGGGAAATGGAGTGAAAAATGAATTTGTGCTGGAGAGTGATGATAAAATGTGGGACTGTTTGATACACCACACTGCACCAGTAATATTTAAATGTGTAATGGTTGTTTATTTCCTACAGAATAGCCTCTCACTGGTGTCATTAACGCAGAAGAGTATACTGCTACATGCAGTTTGCTGTCATTCAGTTTTTGAGTAAGATAAAATTCTGGCAAAAATCGAGCTGTAGTATCAAAGCTAACCCATTAAAGAGATTTTTCACATTTTAATGCTACAACAGCTGCCTAATTTGTGTGGAGACAATGCTAATGAGAGTGTTAAAATGAATAAAAATGCAGAGTTTAAAACTAAAAAACAAGACCAAAGCTGATCTGGGTTGTAATTGTCTGGGTTTTCCTCACTATAACGGGAACCTTACACGTACACAGTGATTTGAACTTGAATTTGAGTAGACAAATATTCATTAGAGTAGCTTAATTCTTCTTCTAATGTTGAGCAAAAGGTTTTGTATTTATTATGATTAAAATATTAAACTAATCTCCATGATGTTTTGTAGCCTAAATAAAAACCTTACCCCCTGCAACTGAACAAATTCAAAAAGTTAAATAACGAACAAGTGAAGATTGGCTTCACAGTAACTACACTACTGCATGTCTCTAGGCTTTTACTGCAAAAATAATTGTCAAACTTATGGTTTTTTGTAATCGAGTTAAGTTCCTGTAAAATACCCATTAAATAGTTTTAAAACCGTATAAATATAATGTGGAACATCTTTAAAATCCTTCTAGCTAGTCTAATAGAACATATGAAGGAGTATCATGAAGGACACAGGGCATAATATCACGAAATCTACTGAAATAATTCTGTGAAACAAGGGAGCTGTTACCAAACTGAAATCTTAGATAGTTGTTTATTACTCAGCGTGGAGTATGTCATCTCCTGTTGCGAATGACAGGACAATATGAACATTTTGCATCTTCTTCTTTTCGTGTCGTATCATTCTTCAGGCCTCTGCAGCTCTGTCACAGACGTCTGCATTTACAAAGAATGGATGTGGGTTTTTCTGATAGTAAAATGTGCAATTACTATCTACAATACTAGTGGTCTGATTCAAAGTTATTGCACTAATGATATTATAGCTCGGACGTATAAATGTTTGCCCTTCTGCCCAAAAATACAAATTTAAGACAAGAGCTTGGGGCTTTAGCACCGATTCTTGTGAATTGGACTGTTTTTGCAATGTGGATTATTTGCATGACAAGAAGCCAGTTTTGCACCATGTAAGCACCTAATTGAATTGTGTGGAAATAGCAAAGAGGCACCGAGACTTTATTCAGTTGGCAACGCAGTTTGGGATGCAGCTTATCCTCTGCTGGTGCTTTGAGAATTACACTTTTTCTTCAGGTTGAACAGCTCCAAAAGCCATGCACTCCTTTTGTGATGTTGCTGCTGGGTATTTGAATGTAAATTAGGAATTTGGATGCTCCAATTCAGGCAGGTTAGGCAGCAAGATGAACCAATATTATCCTCTCTGCGCTTACTTAAAGTGATTGAAAGAGATTTGCAAGTGTTGGTGAGAAAATAGCATGCACCGCCCCTCCCCAAGTGACTCATTACAGGGGACCTTTTTAAAAGAGCAGGCTATGTATGTTCTTTTTTATATTTTGTTTATTTCTTTATTGCCCCAGCCTGTGCTGTTACAGCAGAGTGCCTTTCAAAGAGCGCTCATTAAGAATGCTTGGTTCACTCGAGCAGAAAGAGGCCTAAGAGCCGGATGGAGAGGGAGGAAGAGAGGTTTCATATTCATTCAAAATGCAATGTTTGAGAGAGGCCGAAGAAATGTTGAAACAAACAAAGAAAAATCGAAATCATCCAGCATATGAGAGGGGAAAAAATGTAATTTAACGAGACCGGGGCAGAGCTCCCCACTCAGACTTTAACACACACATTGTTAATTTGCAGAAGAAGTGGCTCTGAGGCAGAGCCCAGATATTGTGTTTATGAAAGTGGCACAAGTTTAAATTGCTGAAGGTTTTTTCCATTTAAATGTGTGGGTGTATTAGTCCAGTTGTTAGTTCTGCGATAAGAGCTGCGGTTCACTCTTTTGTGTGGTGCCGTATTTTCTCTCCGATGCACTTTTTGCTGCACACTCTTATGATGATTATAGTGTTTATTAGTGTTGCGGCAGGTCGAGATGTGATCCTCAGATACTGACTTCCTCATATCTTATCACATCAACTAGATCAAACTAACCGTGACAGAACAGCACAGCAATGTTGGAGGCTAGAATAATCACTACAGTATTAATTATCTTCTTTTTGGATAATGGAGTAATTACAATTCTGCATGCTAATTAAATCATTAAATCCCCTCTGCAAACAATCCTTGTTATATAATGCATTTATGTGTGTGATTTAGTCCAAGATGGCCTCAGTCTTTTATGATACGATATAGATGGATTTAAATTCCTCTTGAAATTCTATACCTCTTCTGCATACACTTCACTCAATAACTGTCTCAGGCACTTAGCAGCACCAAGTTATGATTTTAATATGAATTACTTTAAACCATGACTTTTTTGATCCACTCATAAAGTTAAGTATCATTCAACATTTTTGAAAAGTCTAGTGGGAAAGCATGGGTGAATATGCAAAACAGAATTAAATAAATAAAGCTCCAGTTTATGGAAATAAAGATTCTTACTGCATGTTCTCTCACAAGCGTAATAACATACTGTATGTAAACATAAGAAGAGTCATGAACTTCAACAGCAGGTGGAGGTTCCTTGGTTGCCAATTACAGTTTAAAGCGCTGGAAAAAGCCTAGAAACAGAACCTACAAACCATGAAATAAGGCAACTTCATCAGTTGTTGGGCCTCCTCGGTCAGAAAACATGGAATTCAACCGACCATTCAGATTTGGCTTACCGGAGGGTTATTAAGGTGTACATGAAAGTGTTTCGCTACCCAACTCGATCAACAATATCAACCAATAGTTAAATGGCATATTCAAACTTTCTTACGTCAAGGAAATGCATTCTAGCAGATTACTTTCTGACTGATCAGTAGTACCTATTTAATATCAGCATTGTAATATTATTGCTTCAATCAATAATTTTGACAGTAGACATATTATATAACTATTGCCAGTTTTTCTCGGACTATACACTGTTTTTCATCATGCTACTGGATTCGACTGGAAATCTACTGGATTGGTTCATAAAACATGACCTTGTTCTTTCTGGAATATGTAAAAGGATCATGTAAAACAGTCAGTGTTATTTACCACGTGTGTGTGTGTGTGTGTGTGTGTGTGTGTGTGTGTGTGTGTGTGTGTGTGTGTGTGTGTGTACACCTTCCAGGCCTAGGCAATTTATCAGAAAGTGGTCAAGTACCAGATCAGTGATGAGAACATTTAGAAAATGGAATGAGCTATTCCTTCACCGGGCTTCAACATGAAAATTGATTTTCAAGGCAACTTCTGCTGGTTATAATGATGTTTTCACTGCAGTGAAGAAGTACAGCGAGAAGGTGTGAATGGGTCTGTGTGTGTAGTGTGAGGGAGGCCATCAACTGCCTGCATACGACTGAGTAAACCTGCCACTGAGATTCTCTCTCCCCTGAGTCATCTTCTTGATTTCCTCTCCACAGCCCTGCAAAGAGCTGGGCCCTGAACTCATCTCTAGTCCTGCACAGCTGCCTCCACCTGCTCGTATAACATCCTCCTTGACCCCAATATGCTGCCCTGACGAAGCTGTCAGCCGACCTGGGGAAGCGAGGTTACAGTGATAATGGTGAGCTTTCGGAAGTCACACCTGCAGGTTTTGCTTGGGGCGACTTGATGAACCATGCTGGTCTCTTTTTCCATTTGTGTATTTCCTTTATTTTCTTTTTCCTCTTATTCCCGTTTTCTTTCACTATCCTTTCTTTTCTCCTGCCTCTGTCTCTTACTTACCCTTTGCCAATGACTTAGGGACAGGTGGAACCTTAGTTTCAGAGGCCCTTGAACTTCTTAATTTTCTGTTTTCTGGGGTAGGCAATTAGTGTGGAGAGAAATGAAGCAACAGCTAAGCGTAACATGAACACCATTCAACCAGCTGCCACTGCAGAGCTAGATATCAGTGTGATGTAATTGGAACGCCGTGCCTTTGTAATTGCCTTTCCTTTCACAGAATAATACAAGGAAATTGGAAAACTGACTGAAATAGCACTGTTTACAATGATTATATTTGGGTGTTATGTACAGTGGCATAAAAGTAGATGCATTCGGATGCATGTTTGTTTATGCACACACAAAACACAGCGGGGCTTCATTGGGATGCTCACAGCTTACAAGCATGCTTGAAGCTACGCTATGCAGTGTACAAGCGGACATAAGTGGGTCAAAGTGCAGTTGATGGATGTGTAGAAACAAACAATACCACCTGAAGTTCTTGCCCTGTGATGTAGCAGCCGTCTGTGTTTCTTCTCTCCACAGATGAAAGGAGCTGCTGACTCCTTTGGCGTGCATTAGCATTCAGACCCACCTTCCACCTTATCTGCTGTCAAAAGCAGCCACCTCGAACTTCCCCAGAGAAACCCTTTGACCACACATCAACGACAAGCCTCCTTATCATTGGCCTAAACAAGCTTGGTGCATGTCAAAACTTTGGACAGCCGGAGAATGGGAGCGGGAAAAAAAAGAGTGCGGCTTCTGCAGGGAGAGCGAACGAACATGCAGAGAAAAACAAGAGAGGGAGCAGTGAGTGTGTCTGACATTTCTAGCGCCATATTTTGGGATGAGAGGAGACCTAGAGGGAATGGAATTGAAGAAGCCTTCATTCCTGCTCTCAACACCCACACACTCCTCTAGCATTTGTTTGGGGCATCTTTGCATCGGCTTGCCTCAACCGATAAGGCACACAGGGAGTTGAGGACTTGTCAACGAGTGGCTCTGAAACACAGAGCAAGAAAGCGAGACAGAGAAACAGTGCAATACAAAGGGAAGAGAGTGAGAGACGGAATAAGACAAAGAGACAGCTCAAGTGATGGCAGAACAATTGCAAGGGTCTAAGGGCTTGTCATTATGAAGCCCACATCTTGTGTCGCTGCAGGGGGCAGTACCGTGGCTGTTAAATCTAAACACACACACAACCTTTACAACACTTTGGGCACCTTGTTACTCCGAGGCCTAACCGTGGAACACAATGCCTTTATGTGGGAGTAAACACTCTTTTAATATCCCCTTTGTGACCACTGCAGTTTCACAGTATTTTCCTCGTTATTTGAGGCCTTCAATTTTAAAACTCTGTTTAAACGTTGCACCCATTGCTTATTATGCAACTGTTTTCAATTAAGATGCTCTGTGTTAGCAATATACTGGCGTCATTAGTATTGTGTTTGAACTTGAGTAAGCGCTAAGAGAGTTTTGTGAAAAGTGGATGCTAAGGGATCCCGATTCAGAAATCACTGGATCCTACAATTCCCATAATGCATGGCAAAAGCAAATAAGGTGTTTAAACTTCCCCTCTTTCAAACTTCACACCTGCAGTTTGTAGCTGACTACCTGTTATTCATTTGTAATTTGCCTAGACAACCCTGGTAATATTCTCTCAGACTTGATTAATGTATCCCAAGAGTCAGAAGAAAAACAATATTAAACAGTTTTAACATGCTGTGTTGTACAAACCATGATGAGTAAACACATTTTGATGTGTACAATCAGCAGAATCCCCCCTCAAGAAACCAGACAGGTTGTCCACCAAAAGAAAATGAGCCATCCTCAGCCCTGTTCCCCTTGTTTCAATGCTGCAGAATTTTTATTTTCTGTTTGCCATACCATTAATAACTGCAAGCGTATGCTGCATTATCTGCATCTACTGTAGGCTGATTAAACAGGATATGCTCAGACAACACTTCTGTGAGTCCCCAAGATCATTCATCAAAGCTGGACATCAAATGCTGGGAAAACAAACAGATTGGGTGGATAGTCCTGTATGACCACACTCTTCTCAGATTTCAGCTTACAGTCGAAGTTTAGTTAACGAATAATAACCTTGGAAGCTACACTAATGAAGACAGAACAGAGCTTTTAGTACTCTCCTTTGACTCCCTAAATATAAATCCAATAATAAAGATATTGAGAAAGCAGAATTTATGCTGATGCTCCTTTACTTGTTTATTTTTCAGATGATGCTCGACTGTCTGGCTGTTATCATCCCAGCAAACTGCTGACTGTGATCAATATTATGTAGTATGGGTTTGCCCTAGCTAATAAACCCCTAGCCTCTAAAGTTACAACCCTCTCTTCTTTTCATGGTTTGCCCTCCCTCCAGCTCTGCCTTTATATGTGTTGTATCAGCAAAGTAAATATGCTGGCGGTGATTGAGAGTTTAAAGGTCATCCACAGTCCTTGCAGAGACGTGCTAGGGGTGTGGGTAGAGGGCTAAATGTCATTCGCAGTAGGGGCAGTGTAGCCAGTGCTTGAGGTCACAAGGTCTGATGAAAACAAATCCATCACTTTGCTGTCTGGGTAACAGGCCATAGAGCTGAAGGGCTACAGGGGTGCAAAGGGTTTTAGAGTTTGGATGCAGAGGGAGAGATGGTAAGGGATAAAAGGAGGTTGTGTGTATGTGTGTGTTTGGTGGAATGATGCTGAGCTAGCCAGTGAAGCCGCAGCAGACTGAGGATGTTTAAAGTCAGGGATGAAGAGGGATGGAGATTATCACAGACTGGCCACACTCTTCTTCTTGTGATCAGAGTTGGCTTTGATCTCAAATCTGGGATAACAAGGGAAAACACGACAAGAAAGCCTCTGTAATACTGTTCCAACACACATCAAATTCACAAAAAAACATTGTGTTTGCACATCATAGCTTCAACAGAGCATTAATAGCCAAAGATGCCGTAAGAATAATAGCCAAATGTTGGTTTTGTCATTATCTTGAAATATGACCACAACAAGGATTCATTGTTTGTTTTTTTAAAGAACTGTTTTCTGGTCTGGGTGGAAAAGCCTCTTAAAAGACCTTTTACATAAAGTATGTTACTCACTGTTTAACTTGCTCCTGAAAGCTGTTGTTCAAAATGACAATGAACTCTTATGATTGTCTAAATGCTGCATCTCTAACACGTGTGCTCTGACCTTGCTGGAGGGTGACTGGCAAACAGAGAACTTCCCAATAGTGATCATCAAGGTATCACATTATCATTATTGAAGGGATATGGCTCATTCAATTTACATCTCTAGGACCATTCCACTCCCTCGCCACTCTACATACTGCCAGATGAAGCAGAAATGCTCTACAAATTATAATTATGTGATGTGTGTTGGTGTCAAATGAAGGCGAAAAGTGTTGTACAGCTCTTACAGGAAGCACATCAAGGGATATAATAAAAACGCTATCAAACAGGCACATAAAACATAGATTATATTCCTCTCCTAACCTTTTCTTACTTTAGTTTTACAACAGTACATTTGTGAATTAGATTAAGGGTCGATCAACCAAACTCATTTCCACAGATGAATAAAGAATTTCTTAGATGTGACCCACACACTGGCAAACACGGTATCATCACTAAACGCTAAGTCACTGGGTGGAAAACAGCTTCTTTCTGATATCTGATTGGTCAAGAGTGCTGACTCCATCTAGTCCCAAGAAGTTTAGCCAGACAGTGTAATTGCTAATCGTTGGAGCTTGAGACACACCTAACAAGGCGTGCCGGGCCCTTCGCCTTGAGTACACGCCATTTTCTGAGGCTCTCTGACTATAGTGAAAGTGATATGCTGTCCCCTGATACCAGAATGATGCACATCATGCTCCAGCTTCTAATGGGCTAATGGGGTGAGTGTGAAAAAGAATGAAGAATAGCCTCCACTCAGACGGATACAGAAAAAACCCAGAGAGACTGAGGTAGTGCTGGTGAAAAAAAAAGAAGATGAAAGTGAGTGGGAGAAAATTGGAGAAAGAAATAAATGGAGTGAGAGAGAAAGACAATGTGAGCGAGATGAAGTGACAAGGGTAAGAAAGTGAAAGAATCTGGGGGGAAAGGGATGTGGGAGGCAATGCCGTAGTAGAGACAGTGGTGAGAGAGTGTGAGGGACGAGGAAAGAAAAAGAGAGAGATGGAGAGGTAAATGGGCATTATAAAGATAGAAGTTGGGCGAGGGAAACACAGGAAAAGAGAGATGGTGAAAGGGACTGAGATAGGGTGTAAGGAGAGATAGAAACTGTGAGAGCGCTAAGAGGTTGAGCGGAAAAGCCATTTAGAGCTCTAATCAGATTGCTATTGAATGTGCAGGAATTAGACTTTGGCCCTGAAGCCATCTTGGCCACGAGCAGACATACTCAGCATCCATCGATCCGAGTACAGTTGGATCGTTGTCAGCCAGACAATACAGTGGCTAAAAAAAAAACGGAAACCAGTCCTGAGTGCATGTCTTTATACATTGTGTGTGTGTGTGTGTGTGTGTGTGTGTGTGTGTGTGTGTGTGTGTGTGTGTGTGTTTGTGTGTGTGAGCAAGTTTGTGAATTGGAGGAACACATGTGGGATTTTCAATCGAATCGATGCCGTGTGTGCATGCCTGTGAGCCTCTATGTTTTTTCGTGTGTGTGTGTGTTGTGTGATGAGAACAGTGCAGGGGAGATTAGCGGATTATAGAAATGAGTTTAGCGTATTTGTAATGCTTGTGCTGCAATAGAGATAAGATGCTAGCTGTGGAGTGCATTGTCCTTAAATATGCAGGAAATAGCTAGTGTAACATGGAATTCAATTGATTCCTTGCTCAGTGTTATAAATATAACAAAAGGAAATCTTATACAGTAGCATTTTTGTAAAAGACTGAATAAAAGCAATAGCAATGAAGCAAAGCAGACATAAATTCATTATGCACTCTGTAATTATTTTTAATTAACAGATATGATGTTGCTAATACTTCCTGTAAACAGTACATTATGTGTTCTTGTTCTGTACCAGGAACTGGAAGGATTATTATTTTTGCTTTGTACTGCACTGGCTGTGTGTTTTCCTGGGAGACAATTTGTCTTTTCCCTTCCCATCATGTCATGTCTGTCTGAACCCCAGCCCAGGACGGGCCGCCCAGAAATGGGAATTGTTTTGGACACAAATCACTGTCAGGGCAAATTACTGCTGTGGGCTGAATGAGCATTGTGGGTGATGAAGAAAGAGAAAGGATAACGAGGAGATGGACACAGTGGGGAAGAAGGATGGACAGAGAGGATTAGAGAGAGCTGGGAAAGGGGTGTTGGCAACTGGGCTAGTAAGGACAGAAAATGAATAGACATTAAAGGTGGGGTAGGTAAGTTTGAGAAACCGGCTCGAGATACACTTTTTGTTATATTCCATGGAATGCTCTCAACATCCTGATAGCAATGAATATCTTAAGTGCTTAATATCTAAAATGCATCTGTGGAAGCCGTAGCACTGTAAAAAGCATGACGGCGGCTAAAGTGATTGGATGGCCTACCTGCCTGTCAGCCTTCCATCTGTGCACAAACTTATCTCGTGCCCTCATTGGTCATTCGTGTGTGTGTTGGAGGAGCGCACTCGAGCTGGTTTCTCCAAAATGACCTACCCCACCTTTAAGGGAAAATGGACGAAACATAGGCATGGCGACTGGGAAGAAAGATACAAAAAAGAGAACATTTAACAGAAGGGGAAATGACAAATACCCACAAGTGAGTAAGCAGCTTTGTTGATTCTTGTTGGCAGAATCAACTTGTAGATTGACAGATAGGCAGTTGGAGATGTTGACTCTCAGCTATACGCTTCTTTGTCTCCTCACTATTGCCGTTGGATATTGACTATGTGTGTGTGTGTGTGTGTGTGTGTGTGTGTGTGTGTGTGTGTGTGTGTGTGTAGTGTGTGTGTGTGTGTGTGTGTGTGTGTGTGTGTGTGTGTGTGTGTGTGTGTGTGTGTGTGTGTGTGTGTGTGTGTGTGTGTGTGTGTGTGTGTGTGTGTGTGTGTGTGTGTGTGTGTGTGTGTGACAGCGGAAGAGTGGATAGTGTGGAATGAGGAGGCGGTGTGCCGTTCCTCAGCATGTGAGTGAATGTGGGAACAGAAATACATCCAACTGATGAGATCTGCAGTACGTTCTCTCTCTTCCTCTCCTTCTCCCTTCCTCTCTCTTCCTCTATATGCCTGTAACCTGACTACTTTGATGTGCGAGGAACAAACTTCAGCTCCTTCCAAAGGCCCCAAACAGGGAAAGGAAAGCTTTGAAGAGTGAAGGCAAACTTGCCTAATGGTGTGTGGGTTAGTGGAAAGCACAGATCTTGGCGTTAAAAGCAAAATGATTTATATTCTGAAATAGAAATGCGTTAAAAATCCATGGCATAATTGTTTTTCCCATCGGAAAACTTTTCTAATTTTATCATTATGCTTGAATGTAACAGTAAATGCTTCATAATATATCTATGTGTGCTCTCACACCTCCCCACTCACATATTCTGACGCAGAAAGATGCAGAAGGTTTGAAAGAAGAGAGACAGCATCTGAATGTTTCAGCGCTACAGAGAGAAACAGTGTGAATATTTCAGCACATTGCTGAGAGAGATGGAGAAGGGACGATAAAGGAGCTGTGCCCCAATTTCAGAGTACAAAGAATTTTCAAATGGAGTTCAGCAGCGTATGCAGTGCATTCACACGGTGGACAAATTATAATGCAATGTAAGTGATGTCATCCATGACATAACACAGGTCCCCGCGGATTCAACATTATAAAGTGTGAAACAATCTAAATATAGCACGTATCCTCAATTGGTGGAGAAAAAGAATATTTTAATTACACATTAGTTTTAAAAAATGTTTACTTCTGGGTCTCTGAATGGAATGGAACTCAAATATGTAGAAATAATTAGGCAGAATAATAACCTAACCTAAAAGTCAATGGCTTTAAGGATCGGATGCTCCAAAAAAACTGAAATATCAGTCTTTATGTAATCTGCCGTCTTTTCTTTTCATCCAGTATAGTCCGTTAGTCTTGGCTGTGACTCATATAAAAAGGGCTATTATTCTGAGACAGTGAGATTCATTGTCTCATTTCAAGTCAAATGTTCTGGAGTCCAAAGCACGCACCAAAAGAAATGTGTCACTATTCCTTCGGGAAACATCATTGAGTTAAAAACAGCATTCATCATTCCCCCAAGTGTAAAAATGACTACCGTATATCTTCAAGTCTACCAAAACAATAGATGTCTTTTATTAATCTAATGAATCTTTGAGGTATTTATGGAAACTTCTATCTCTTTGTGTACTACTATGACTCAGAAATAAACAAGAACATACTCTCAATAGCTGCGAGCACTTACCCGAATGCATCCAAGCGGCATGCAATCACACACACAACTTCATGAACTTGACACTGACTTCCATGTGAAATGTCAGCATCCTGGGGTAGAAAAAGTTGTCAAAGGGTGGGGGAAACTTTTTGCGGACTGACCCCCAAACAGGGAGCTACAGTATAGAGCTGCCGATCACAGCTAATAAACAAGAAGGATGGCAGCCTCCTCTCCACATGGCTGGTTGTTAAATCTTTCTTTTCCAGTGATGTAGGTCAGTTTTCAGATTGGTCCCTCTACAGTACACATGAGCAGATGATAACTTAAAGTTTCCATGTTATGCAAGGTCGCACACTGTCCAAGTTCATTATGCCTTCATCCTGCACAGAGAACAAGTTAAGGTGCTTGTCCCTCTGGGGAAGGACTGAACTCTCCTAGTTCAGGTCAGCTTTGAATGTTCTGTGTCCTTCTCCTGTCCCCTTTACCTCACCGGACATCTGCTTGGAGGCAGAGAGCCAAAGAACAGTGAACTGTCACTGAAGAATGCTCTGCAAAATCTGCATCCCTGTCCATCAAAACAGGACCCTGGGCATTTGCAACCGACTCTTGTTGCTCAAATTGTTAAATCAACACGCCAATATAACCAGGAAACTAACTGAAAAAAAGTTCAAATCTATCGGCATCACATCCATAAACATTAAAAAACGGAGCTTTACAGAAATCCCTGAAATGGCTTTCTCCATTTTATTTGTTTCATTAGTACACATTTACTTTAGATTGTGTAGCGTGGCGCGTACAATACATGTATCAAAAAATGTGTCAAACATTGTGAATTTACATAATTCTCTGGGAGTTCAGGCAGACCGATTGTGTCATTATATATTTGCTTGAATTCCCCAAGGAACTTTATTTATAAAGCAAAATACATTACACATTTACAGGTACTTTACTGTGTTAGCATGTTGTCAAGCTTTCAAAATCTAGATCATTACATTTCAGAAGGGTAATATTTGACTTCTTTTACTCAATTACATTTATGTTTTGTAGGTACAATAGCTTACAAAGAGTATGAGAACCACCTGTACTGGTTAACTGCAATTGTTAATGCTTTACTATAAGATTTATATTTCTTCTTCCACCACTGATTAAAACATATTCTTAGCCAATGCAGGAAGACAGGTGTCGGATTTAAAGAAGAAAAATATGCAGTTCTTCAGGACGCGGCTCATTAGCAAATGTGTTGTCACCACCACGTCTGTTGACTTAAGTAAACCCTCACAGCACAGCGAGGAAAGGATAAGCTCATTCATCTTCATTCAAACATTGAATTTAAGAAGTTTCCTTCTGTGCATTAAACTTATTTCAAGACATGCTATATATCTACAAATCCCCAAACAGTCTTTCAAGTCAAAGTCTTTGAAGTTTAATAAGTAGGAGTCAAAACAAAAAAGCTTCACTGCTATCTGAATACAAATGGAGGGGACTGGGGGGGCTGTGACGTAGGGATGGGTATCGTTAGGATTTTATCGATACCGGTACTGCTTATCGGTATCTGTATTTTTTGATACTCTTATCGATACTTTTCAATAATTTGGTGCTCAAAATTATAGACATGAATACAAGATGTGAAGATCAAACAGTCATTTTATTGTAATTGTCTTGCAGAAATAACTGTATAACTTATACATTAGCTTCTCAGAAGCAGACACAAATAAATAAGATAACTTAAAGGAGCCTGGCTCGCCCTATCA